>NC_136986.1:3470968-3741524 GCF_032717465.1 Coenobita brevimanus
TGTCAGATGGAGGACAAAAATGTTGATCTACACGGCATAAATTTTCAACAATTATCGAGCTACAGTTAATGAACACCTTTACCAAACTATTTTTACTGAAAACCTTATGAGGAAGACCTTATTGTAGATCAATTTCTCCAGTTGTTTCATCTATTCACAAGCGAAGGTGTGACGTTGCCGAATCATTCAGACTGAACTCATTCCAGTGTTGCCAATAGGACTGAATGAATGAGAGCTGCCGAAGGGAAAAAAAAAGAAAAGAAAAACCGGCCAAGGTGGGGTTGTGTTTGGTGGGGTGAGTGAGTAGGTCGATGAATGGGCAAAAGATAAACTGTGTCGCGTGACTTTGACCTTTGACTCTTTGACTTTGCTGACCCAGTCTGTTCATTGTCCCTTCATATTGTATAAGTGACAGAAGTTTGGTCGAAATCCATCCAGGGGTTCAGATGTTGCGCCCACGCCCGCATGACCTTGGCCTTTGACCCCTTGCCTTTGCTGACCTAATCAGTTCATCGTTGTTTCATTCCGTATCACTAATAATAGTTTGGTCTAATTCCGTCGTGGGGTTCAGGAGATATTGCGCTACAGGGATAAATTAACAGCAATGACTATGGAGGAGGCTCCATAGCATCTCTTAACGATTTATTTTTATATACAGATGCTTAGCATAATTCTGCACGTCATTTAGGCTGAGTATGGCGATATTAGACTGAACTAAACAACATACAAAAGGGGAGTAATATGTAATAAGAAAAATAAATACCTTGGAAAGAGGTGCTAAGGAGCTTCCTTGGCCGAGGAGAATACGTGACTAAATCATTGGGCCTCTTTTTTCGGGACAATTTAGTATTATATTCCAGCTAATGACAACCGGTTGTTGCCCAAAAAGGTTTACATAGAAAAATGGTGAGCATTTTTGTTTATACTGTCCCCTGGTGCAGGAAACTCATCACCCTCGCCGTTTTTACAATTTTTCTCAGACAGGAAAGTGTAAGTTGGGATAGGGTTTCTTTGTGTTGGCTTAGGTTAGTTCGTTATTCAGTTTGGTTATTATGTCATGTTAAGTTAGGTCAGGGTTGAGAGAGAGAGAGAGAGAGAGAGAGAGAGAGAGAGAGAGAGAGAGAGAGAGAGAGAATGTTCAGTGTGGGAAAATCAAACTTAGCTGGTAGTGATGGAATAGTATACAGAGCGGATATCTGCGTTTTGGTTCCATACGCCCCTTGTGAACCAACAGAAGATTGGAAGAGATAAACTGATATATGAACTGACTCGTATGGTCATTACCAAAGGATATTGATGTCATTTCTGTGATTGATCCTGTTTCTTTAACCTAACCAACTCATTCATTGGTGGCAGTAGAGTAGGTGACTTTGTTGATCGTTACCGTTATTATTACATTATAATGCAGGATTAGACCTTAATCTCTTCAGTCTGATAACGTGTTCTTTAATTCATTTTTGCCACCCCCAGACGACGAAAATCATTTCTGAGGAAAGTATTCCATATGGGAAGTTAGTTATTAATGCTTCTGACCCCGTAAACACAAAAGGTCTCCTCTGAGGTTAATGAAATTGTCTGTCTGTAACATAAATTAACCAATCAGGGGGTTGATGCACTATAAGGTAAAGGACACTGAACTCCGACGCAGGTAAACTGAATCTTGACTTAAGATATACCGTATACATTTTAGCAGTTAAAATAATAGGGTTACATATGGCTCAGTCCTGAAAGTTCTATGACATTATCGTTCTGCTGCATCAAACCATGGCGTGAAATATTTCCTTCATATCAACTTATCATGAACAGATGTGGAAACAATAGAAAAATAACCTTTTGATTACTAAATTATTTTCCAGTATTCTAATGACTTGTTTATGGAATTTGTCATCATTGTCTATTCATAGGAATTAATACATTATGTACAAACTAATGTCCATCTGTACTGAACCATTTTTGTCCCTGGTACTTCTGGACCTATACTGACTTCAGCTAGTGTGTCGTGACGTAAAAAAGGCGGTACATTATGCGACTTTATCTACAGCTCATCACACACAAGACCCAACAGAATTAAGGCCAGTGAAAATAATCTAGGTGGTTATATTTCAGTCCGTGCATCAACACCATAAAAAATTTCAAACTTATAACTGATCGATAAAGGGGTATTGTGATACCAACTCTAACGTACGGAAGTGAAGCTTGGACCTTGTTGGAGGAACAGAAATCAAGAGTGAGAGCAGTGGAAATGAGTTATTTGAGAGGAGCATGTGGAGTCACATGGAGAGAGAAACTGACAAATGAGGAAGTGAAGGAGTGTTGTGGTGTGGATGTGGATGTGATAGGAATCGTTAGAAGAAACGCAGTGAGGAGGTTTGGACACGTGGAGAGGATGGCGAGCGAGAGACTGACGAGGAGAGTGTATGTGAGTGAGGTGGAGGGGGGAGGGGGAGGCCAAGGATGAGATGGAAGGCTGGAGTGAGAGGTATATGAGAGAGGGAGGTGTGAGCCTGGAGCAGGGCTATGAAATAGCGGGGGAAAGGGCGACATGGAGACTATTTGTTTGTGGCCACCCCTTACGGGATTAAGGCGTTTATCTATAGATAAATAGATAGAATTCACCGAGACACTATCGTATACACCCCCAAACCATCTCCGGGGGCATCGCAAGCAGAGGTTAAGAAACAGTGCGTTAGTGCCTAACTGTCTGCTGTGAAAGACATGCAGATGATGGAGCAATCTCCCTAGCACAAAGCCAACAGTACTCAGGACGGCACTCGGCCTAGTATGTGTGTGGGATAGTGTGTCATATTAGGTTCAAGGGACAAGGACATCAGTACTACAAAGATAGTGGTACACAGGCTACGACACACTGCAAGGAGTGGGAGAATGATATTGATAGATCCTTTCAGCCATAACGTAGTAACCTCTCACTATGAATGATAAGGCAGCCGGACCAGCAGCCACTCTGACACAAAGATCGTTGTACCCAGAGTGATACTGAAGAATAGGAGAACGAAATGTGTGTGATATGTGTACCTGCGAATGACTAGCCTTAAATCCAGCACGAGATGCAAGAGAGGATTGTATATGACACCTTTTACATAATGTCTGTAATCTCCCTCTGTGAAACAGAACGAAGTGAAGGACTTAGCAACCGCTTCCTGAAAAAGGACGCAGAACCTAGGATAAGACCCAACACGACAAATATTAGAGGACATTGTACGTGTATGATGGCCAGTGTGCAAAAGAAAAACGAGTCATTTTCTTGTCCAGCGCAAATACTCTAACACTTTGGATGAAACCTAACTAGAAGTGGATAGTGTTTATGTGTGTGATAGTGCATAGTAACAAATGAAGGAGTATACCAAGCAAAAAGAAGTCACAGAACAAATATTGGGTGCAACCAGAAAAGGAGAAGAAATATCATTTTACCCAAATGTTAGGAAGTAGTATCCTGCCCTGAAAGAGAAACTGGAGACTGGCATAGAAGCTTCCCCAGGGCAAAGGTTACCAATCCGAGGACAAGACCCATCGCTAAGAGCAATAGAGGATCCTGAATGTATAATAGACTCCTCAGTGTGGCAGTGGGGGCGGGGTTGTCTGAGATGCCTTTCTCTTCCTGCCGTCTCCTGTGCCTCTCCCGCTGCTGTATCCGGCGCCCACGAACAGCAGCCTCTACTGATTCTTTCGTCAGCTGCTCGTACAAACCTGCCTGTTGGTTGAAATGGATGTCGTCGTATTCTTCATCCTTCACATCATCAGTGTCATTGGTATCACCATACTCATATTATTATTGCTCGCCTATAGTAGGTTGAATGATAATGTTTTTGCCATCTTCTGTGTGTGTGTGTGTGTGTGTGTGTGTGTGTGTGTGTGTGTGTGTGTGTGCGTGTGTGTGTGTGTGTTTATGTACCTGTTCCCATTATATCTCATGAACGGCTTGAGTTATCAGCATGAAACCTTCAGGGTATCAAGATATGGTCAAAATCTTGGATGAGTTCGAAAATAGGTGCTCGTGGTGAAGGTCAAGGTTACCAAAATGGCTGGTAAGGGTCAGCAATTTTTATCGCCCTCCTTTTGCACCGTTTTGTCTCATCAAAGGCCTGAGCTATTATATTGGCATGAATCTTGGACTTGGACAACAGCATATTCTGGCGGGCGATTAGCATTCGGCTCCCGAATGCTTTATTATTTATTATTATTATTATTATTATTATATATTATTATTATTATTATTATTATTATTATTGTTATTATTGGTGTTGTTTGGTTGCTGCTTTTAGTATTGTTATAATTAATGCTGTTATTGTTTTTGTTGCTAATCTTATTGTTATTATTGTTAATGTTTTTTGTTATTGTTGAATTTATTATTATTGTTAACAGAATTACTACACCCCTGGGGGTAGGGGGGGTTTTCAAGAATACTCCCCCAGTATCCCTGCTTGTCGTAAAAGACGACTAAAAGGGTTGGCGGAGGGTTAGTGCCCCTCCCCGGGAAACAACTAACTAAAAAAACAAACAATAAACCTCGGACAAGGACTGACCAAACGATGACGACCAAGGACCGGACAAAGGACATGGTTATCGGAACGTGGAATGTAAGGGGAGCGAATGATGAGGTGAAAGAGGGAGAGATTGTCCAGGTGCCTGAGGGTGCGAAAGTGGATGTATGTGGAATAACTGAAACAAAATGGAGAGGAGAAAGTGTGAGAGAATGGGAGTATGGATGGGGTATATGTGCAGGAGTAGGTGAGAATGAGAGGGCAAAGGAAGGAGTATGTATAGTTGTGAGTAAAAGATGGAAGAAGAGCATAAGACAGTATGGATCAGTTGGGTCAAGGATTGTGTGGGTAAAGTTGAAAGTTGGAATACAAATGTGGGCGATTGTGTGTGTGTATGCACCAACGCAAGATCGTGCTAGAAGAGTTCTGGACAAATGTAGAAGTGTGCATGGAAAAGTTTGGAAGGAATGAGAGTGTTTTTGATTGGTGGTATGAATGGTAAAGTTGGGAATGTGAAGGTAGATGGAATAGTTGGTGAGTGGGGTGTGCCTGCTGAGATAGATGAGAATGGGAGTGCGTTAGTGGACATTTGTGCTGGGAGGGGGTTGGTGATAGCCAATACCCTCTTCAGGCATAAAATGATCCACAGGTATACATGGCGAGTGATGAGAAGGGTGGGTGGTGAACTGAATGAAAGGAAGGCAATGATTGATTATGTGTGTGTGGATGAAAGGATGCGAAGATGTGTAATGGATGCAAGAGCTCATAGAGGTTGGGGGAGTGGACATTCTGACCACTACTTGGTGGTGGCCAGAATTAGAATTCAAGTAAGATGGAGGAATAGAAGAAGGAAAGACGAGACAAAGGAGTAGTTGCAAGGAGAGTGGAGAGGTTACAAGAGGATGAGAAAAAGGCAGAGTATAAGAGAGAAGTGGAGGAACCATTGGGCAAATATGAATTGAAGCAGATGGGAGACGTGGAAGGTGTGTGTAGGATATTTACAGAAGAAATATGTGCAGCATGTGATGTGGTGTGTGGAAGGAAGAGAAGACGGAGGGGGGTGCAAGGAACAGCGTGGTGGACTGAAGAGGTGAGACAGGCTGTGGCACAAAAGAAGAAAGCATACAATGAATGGATGAGAAATAGGGGCGTGGAAGAAGTTGAGAGGCGGATGAGAGAGTTATATGTAGAAAGAATAAGAGAGGTGAAAAGATTAGTAAGAGGGAGTAAGAAGAGAGTGGATGAGGAATTTGGAAGGAATTTGAGTGTAAAGTGGAGGGACTGTAAAAAAATGTTCTGGAAAGAGGTGAAAAGAGTAAGACAGGGTGGAAATGAAGTTAGCAGGGGAGTGAAAGATAAAAATGGTAGATTAGTAGTGGAGAAAGGAGAAAAAGCGAGCAGATGGAGAGAACACTTTAAGGAATTGTTGAACATAGAGGATGGAAGTAATGCAAGTATAAGTGGCTGGGGAATGGCTGGGAGAAGGAGGGAGGTGAGAAGACAGGAAGAAATCAGTAGGATAGAAGTTGTGGAAGCAATGAAGAAAGTTAAATCAGGGAAAGCCCCAGGAATTGATGGAGTGTGTGGTGAAATGCTGAAGCATGGGGGAGAGATAGTAGTAGAATGGATGTGGAAGATGTGCAGATTGGCCTGGGAGGAAGGTAGAGTCCCGGAGGATTGGAAGTCAGGTATAATTATTCCCTTGTACAAAGGAAAAGGGGAAAAAGAAGTGTGTGGTAATCATAGGGGCATTTGTCTTCTTAGTATAATAGGAAAAGTGTATGGTAGGATACTTATTGACAGAGTTAGAGAAAGAACAGAAAAATTAGTTGGAGAAGAACAGGGAGGCTTTAGGAAGGGAAGAGGTTGTGTAGATCAGATATTCATTCTTAGATCTTTAGTGGAAAAGTTTCTAGAGAAGGAAAAGAAGTTGTATGCGGCTTTCATGGATTTGGAGAAAGCACATGACAGGGTGGATAGACAAGGATTGTGGAAAGTGTTAAGAATATATGGAGTAGATGGGAAGTTGTTGAATGCTGTGAAGAGTATGTACGATGGTGCGAAGGCTGCAGTGCGTGTGGATGGTGAACTAAGTGACTTTTTCTCTTTGAAAGTTGGGTTGAAACAGGGATGTGTCATGTCTGCATGGTTGTTCAATCTTTACATGGATGGGGTAATAAAAGAGGTACAAGGTAGGGTAGTGGATGTTGGAGTGGCCCTGGTGAGAGAGGATAGTGTTTGGAAACTCCCTATACTGTTGTTTGCAGATGATACTGTGTTGTTGAGTGAAGACGAAGGGGAGCTGCAAGGCTTGGTGGATGAGTTTGGGAGAGTGTGTAAGAAACGGAATCTAAAGGTGAATGTAAGGAAGAGTAAAGTGATGGTCTTTGAGACAGGTGAAGTCAGTGAATGTACAGCGAGATTGGATGGTGAGGAACTGGAAAATGTGAGTACGTTTAAGTACTTGGGTAGTGTGATAAGAAAGGATGGAGGTTTGGAGGGTGAAGTGCGTGAAAGGGTACAGCAGGGAAGAAAGGTTGCTGGTTCTTTGAAAGCAGTGATAAGAAACAGGGAAGTGAGCACGGAAGTGAAAAAGTTACTACATGACAGTACTGTGATACCAACTCTAACGTACGGAAGTGAATCTTGGACGTTGTTGGAAGGACACAAATCAAGAGTGAGAGTAGTGGAAATGAGCTATTTAAGAGGAGTCTGTGGAGTCACATGGAGAGACAGGCTGATGAATGAGGATATAAAGGAGCGTTGTGGTGTGGATGTGGATGTGACAGGAAGCGTTATGAGGAACACACTGAGGTGGTTTGGCCATGAGGAGAGGATGGAGGGTGAAAGACTGACGAAGAGAGTGTATGTGAGTGAGGTGGAGGGGGGAAGAGGGAGGGTGAGGCCGGGGATGAGATGGAGGGATGGGGTGGAGAGGTATATGAGAGAGGGGGGGGTGAGTTGGGAGCAGGGCAGTGAGATGGCGGGGGACAGGGCGACTTGGAGGCGATTTGTTTGTGGCCACCCCAAACGGGATTGAGGCGTCTGGCAAAAAACAGATAGATAGATAGAATTACTGTTATTGTTGTCGGTGTTATTGCTGTGATGGTGATAATGATGATAATGACGATGATGGTGATGATGATGATGTTGATTGTTGTTGTTGTTTTTGTTCTTTATATTTGTTATTGTTATCGCTGGTGAGGTATATGATTCCTTGAAATGTAACCTTGTGGTCAATAACCCTATCTATCTGTTCATATGTCTGTCTGTCAATCTGTCTTGGTATCTGTTTGCCTATCAATTTAACTATCTCTCTCTCTCTCTCTCTCTCTCTCTCTCTCTCTCTCTCTCTCTCTCTCTCTCTCTCTCAATATACAGCACATAATACATAGGCAGAGATAATAAATTCCTTACACACTAATAAACCAGATATTTTCTTCTGAAACAGAGGATGTACTTGGACGTATCAGTAGACTCATCTGTGTGGTGATCTTCAGCTCTTATAGTCATCATCTAAGTTATGCTCCTCACTTGTGTTATACTCCTCACCTGTGTTATACTCCTCACCTGTGTTATACTCCTCATCTGTGTTATACTCCTCACCTGTGTTATACTCCTCACCTGTGTTATACTCCTCACCTGTGTTATGCTTCTCACCTGTTATAATCCTCACCTGTGTTATAATCCTCACCCGTGTTATAATACTCACCTGTGTTATACTCCTCACCTGTGTTATACTCCTTACCTGTGTTATACTTCTCACCTGTGTTATGCTATTCACCTGTTATAATCCTCACCTGTGCTGTACTTATCACCTGTGTTATAATCCTCAGCAAAGTTAAAATTATCAGCTGAGTTATATTCCTCACCTGCTATAATTCACACTAATCATTACTAGTGTTTTAATCCTTACCTGAGCTGTAATCCTCACATGTGTTATACTCCTCACCTGTGATATAATATCCACCAGTGTTATAATTCATACCTGTGTTATAATCCTCACAGGTGTTATAATCATTTATTATTATCCTCCCCTGCGTTATAATCCTCATCTGTGTTTTAATATTCTCACCAGTGTTATAATTCATACCTGTGTTATAATCCTCACTAGTGTTATAATCATGTGTTATAATCCTCCCCAGTGTTATAATCCTCATCTGTGTTATAATATTCTCACCAGTGTTATAATCCTCGCCTGTTATAATCTTCACCTGTGTAACAATCCTCACATGTGTTAAAATCCTTAGGTGTTTTATAATCCTCACCAATACAGTAATTCTCACCTGTTGTATAAAACTCAGCTGTGTTATAATTCCCTCCAGTGTTATAATCCTCTGTTAATTTTATTATCCTCACCTGAGTCTGTGGAGTCACATGGAGAGACAGGCTGATGAATGAGGATATAAAGGAGCGTTGTGGTGTGGATGTGGATGTGATAGGAAGCGTTATGAGGAACACACTGAGGTGGTTTGGCCATGAGGAGAGGATGGAGGGTGAAAGACTGACGAAGAGAGTGTATGTGAGTGAGGTGGAGGGGGGAAGAGGGAGGGTGAGGCCGGGGATGAGATGGAGGGATGGGGTGGAGAGGTATATGAGAGAGGGGGGTGTGAGTTGGGAGCAGGGCAGTGAGATGGCGGGGGACAGGGCGACTTGGAGGCGATTTGTTTGTGGCCACCCCAAACGGGATGGAGGCGTCTGGCAAAAAACAGATAGATAGATAGAATTACTGTTATTGTTGTCGGTGTTATTGCTGTGATGGTGATAATGATGATAATGACGATGATGGTGATGATGATGATGTTGATTGTTGTTGTTGTTTTTGTTCTTGATATTTGTTATTGTTATCGCTGGTGCGGTATATGATTCCTTGAAATGTAACCTTGTGGTCAATAACCCTATCTATCTGTTCACATGTCTGTCTGTCAATTTGTCAAGGTATCTGTTTGTCTGTCCATTTAACTATCTATCCATCTATCCGTCCATTCATCTCTCTCTCTCTCTCTCTCTCTCTCTCTCTCTCTCTCTCTCTCTCTCTCTCTCTCTCTCTCTCTCTCAATATACAGCACATAATACATAGGCAGAGATAATAAATTCCTTACACACTAATAAACCAGATATTTCCTCTGAAACTTAGGATGTACTTGGACGTATCAGTAGACTCATCTGTGTGGTGATCTTCAGCTCTTATAGTCCTCATCTAAGTTTTACTCCTCACCTGTGTTATACTCCTCACCTGTGTTATACTCCTCACCTGTGTTAAACTCCTCACCTGTGTTATGCTCCTTACCTGTTATACGCCTCACCTGTGTTATGCTATTCACCTGTGTTATGCTTCTCACCTGTTATAATCCTCACCTGTGTTATAATCCTCACCCGTGTTATAATACTCACCTGTGTTATACTCCTCACCTGTGTTATACTCCTTACCTGTGTTATAATCCTCACCTGTTATAATCTATTATAATCCTCCCTTGTTATAATCCTCACCTGTGTTATAATATTCTCACCTGTGTTATAATTCATACCTGTGTTATAATCCTCAGCAAAGTTAAAATTATCAGCTGAGTTATATATCCTCACCAGCTATAATTCATACCTGTGTTATAATCCTCACTAGTGTTATTTAATCCTTACCTGTGATGTAATCCTCATATGTGTTATACTCCTCACCTGTGTTATAATATCCACCTGTGTTATAATTCATACCTGTGTTATAATCCTCACAGGTGTTATAATCATTTATTATAATCCTCCCTTGCGTTATAATCCTCATCTGTGTTATAATATTCTCACCAGTGTTATAATTCATACCTGTGTTATAATCCTCACTAGTGTTATAATCATGTGTTATAATCCTCCCCTGTGTTATAATCCTCACCTGTGTTATAAAATATTATTTTCCCGTGTTATATTCCTCATTAGAGTTATAATCCTCAGTAACGTTATAATCATGTTATAATCCTCACCTGTGTTGTAATCCTCACTAGTGTCGTATTCGTCGCCAGTGTTATAATCCTCACCTGTGTTACAATCCTCACATGTGTTAAAATCCTTAGGTGTTTTATAATCCTCACTAGTGTTATAATCATGTGTTATAATCCTCCTCTGTGTTATAATCCTCATCTGTGTTATAATATTCTCACTAGTGTTATAATCCTCGCCTGTTATAATCTTCACCTGTGTAACAATCCTCACATGTGTTAAAATCCTTAGGTGTTTTATAATCCTCACCAATACAGTAATTCTCACCTGTTATATAAAACTCAGATGTGTTATAATTCCCTCCAGTGTTATAAACCTCTGCTAATTCTATTATCCTTACCTGTATTGTAATTCTCATCTGTTATAGTTCTCACTAGTGTAATAATCCTCACTGTGTTATAATCCTCACTGTGTTATAATCCTCATGACTGTAATAATCACAAACTGTATTAGTATTCTTACTTACGTTATCAGCCTTCTGTGCATAACCTTCACCTGCGTTATAAGCCTCAGCTATTCTATAATCATCAACTGTGTTATAATCCTCACTTGTGTTACAATTCTCAGAACATCATCCAGTGCTGGCTTGAATGGGGCATCAGCGGGTAGTTTCCAGGCAAAAAGCGTTTCCTGTGAACACTGCTTACCCAGACACAAGGACCTGGTTCCGTCCAAGTTCGCCAAGTGCTTGGGGACGATCAGTTGGTGTTTAGCAAAAATTCGATGTGCGCACGCCTCCTGGTGTGGTATGAAATTAGTTTTTTGGTTACATTAGTTTTACATTTTTGTCTTTTTGCACCTTATTTCACGTAGCTCAGTCGTAGAAAAAGACAACACAACGTCTCTACGTTCTTTCCATTACGCTTCTTCGTGAGCAACACAGATTCTTGTGTCAGTCTGTTGTTAAACCTCAGTACATAAAGTGGAAAGATGGCAGTTTTAAGCCAAGTTAGAGTAAAAAAAGTATAGTTGGTTACTTTTCCCATTAATGGCCAGGACTAAGTTGTTTAACCATGAGTTCATATGCAGCTGATGGGGCAATTGTAGGAGTTGAAATTATATGCTCATCTGGATGTGAACCCGGTGGTTTGCAGGCTGAAGTTCTCTTTCCCGGCAGTCCACCATCCATTTTTGGTGGGGGATAGGGAAGTGAGTAGGAGATGTTTGCATAACCAGGCAGCTTCACCACCCAGTCATATCAGCGCTACTACGTGAAAGCATCCATTTCCAGCACCAGATGGGGCAGTAAAAGACTGCATGAACACAGATATGTAGATTTCCTGGTATATATTTCACTTTTCAGTACGAAAAGGTATTTTTGTTATAATATTCCTTCTACAAGGGAATCCGGTACTTTAGAAAGACGCCTTCTTGCAGTGGCACTGATACAACAGGTCGGCTCTGCCACCGGGTAATACAAACGTCACTCAACTCCCTCACTCTCTCCAAAAGGAGGTTGGCGTACTGCGGGAGGGCAACTTCAGCCTGCAGCCTGCTTGGTTAATATTCAGAGAGCATGAGATTCCAGCTATTACTACTACTACTCCAAGGGAAGCTGACGGCTCACTGGTGAGTACAGCCAAATCAAAAAGGGGAAAATAAACAGTGCTTGCTTGATTTTTAGGCAGGTCAAACTGCTCAGAGCAGTTTGCAGTTGTTTACCTCCGTCCATGTTCCCCTATCCGTACAACTGGAGGTAGGTTGTTACTTCGGCTGTTACGAAACTTATCCATTTTTCACTTTAACTTTGGCCATAACTGTCGTCTCCGTCGTGAAAGCTGAATGGCAGCAATTGGTTAACACTAGAATATCTTGCTAGTCATTAGATGTTATGGGGAGGATGCAGGATCATAGTATTGTCTTTTTCTGCCACTGGGCAAAGGATTAAAATCAGGGTCATGTTAAACTTGTTACAGAGCATGCAGGAAGATTTGCGTCTTTGAGGGTCAAATGAAAGGCATTAACGTTAAAACAAGTAAATCTTACGTTTCTTATAAAATTTCTACACTCCGCATGACAATTAGACTCTTTCATATAACAAACAGAAGGGCATGTCTTACTAAGAACAACAAATCCACTCAAAATCAATCATCCACTTCAACAAACAGAAAACTTAATGGGAACAGTTACATTACTATGTTGCTATGTATATGATATATACAAACTCTTAACTTAAACTCGATTTCTTGGAGTACTTCTAACACTACATCACTAAACTGAGAGAGGGACTTGGAAGAGACTGGAGTCGGGAGAGAAGTGCTGTTTTACCGCTCGCCATTCTTCATCTATCCCAACAGCCACGCTTCTTTTTCCTCCATTCATCAATTCGAACAGTAGCATTATATCTGTTTCAAGTACTCTCTTCAAGAGGGTGGTCCCACCAGGTTATTCAGCTGGGGCTGGCTCCTGCATTCTGTGAAGGCGATCCTTTTCACTTGGGTTCGGCTCTGCCTGCTTTTTCTCTTTGTAATTCAAAATGTATTGATTCTTATCACTGCTGATATGCTGTGCTCCAAACTGGGTCGAAGTTGAGTCAGTACTGAGGGAAAACTGAACCAGATTCAGTCGAAATACGACATCATATGGTCACTTTACTTGGTCAAACCCCAGAATGTGGCCGGGAAGCGGCCAGGAGAAATTTCTTTACATATCAGAAGGTTCCATCCTCGACAAACAGTCTGCCAAACATTCCTTTCCCCTTTGACATGGCGGACATTCAGGGCATACTTTTGGAGGAACACAGCCCAGTGGGTTAAGCGTTGTTTCTTCTCTCTATATTTTGCACAAAAATTATAGGACAGGTAGGTGATTGTCTCCATACACAGCAATAGACAATGAACGTTCACGACATACATTGAGAAATATTGCTGGGTAAGCGTGAGTGCATGGAGTTCATTTTCAATAATGGAGTAGCAACACTGAGCTTTCTGCTAAAGTCATAAACAGATTGTTCAACATCAAGCCTTGTAACCGAACTGCACCGGCATCAACACCATTACAGTCAATAGTTAATTTTAT
The DNA here is from genome assembly GCF_032717465.1 of Coenobita brevimanus. NCBI lineage: Eukaryota > Metazoa > Arthropoda > Malacostraca > Decapoda > Coenobitidae > Coenobita > Coenobita brevimanus. The sequence continues at coordinate 3,484,471 of NC_136986.1, forward strand.
AGATTTGCTGAAATTCGCGCTTGGAGCAAAGGCAGACTAGACAAAATCGCCTTTAACTTTTGAAAATGCCCCTCCAAATTCTTTCTTCCACACATATTTGAATCCTTTGTTTAATAAAAGCGTGAGGGGAGCTACATCAGGAGAAATTTACGACAAATCTCCGATAGCAACCCACCACACCCAGGAATCTCTCTAATTTCTCTTTGTTCTTGGGTTGCTTGAAACTAACAGTGGCCTCAACTTTGCCATTAGGCTGACTTCCTTTACCCAATCCTACCATATAACCTTAGTATTGAACCTGGGCCTTTACATGATCACACTTCTCTACGGTGTGTTAGTAGATGGCAATCTCTGCAGCAAGGCATCTAGGTAGATCAGGTGTTCATCCCAGGAGTTACTGAACATAAACAAATATTCACTATATGTGGCACATCCCTTGATAATCACAAGTATTGGCCTCTGGAACATGGCTAGAGAATTTTTCATACCACATGGCATGTCTTTGCATTTGTATGACCATGAACCACAAAACAGGAAATTTATTGGACTCTTTCAGTAAGTGAGACTTACCAATTTTGTTATTGAACATTGTACTGGCTATATTGTCAATTCATTCATCTTCTCTAGAAAGTGGATAGGTGTCAATCTTAGTGTGGGAAAAAGTCCAACAGTAATGTGTGCAAAAACGATAGGACTTCGGATTTTTTAACTAAGATGACTATGGAGCAACACCCAATTTGGCATGGTTCGATCAATCCCTGCTACATGTAGGCCAACTCCTGCTGGATAATGGACTGCGTTTGTGAATTCATATGGTTGCGAAGTTGCTTTACATGACAGACGTCGCCAACATCGACATTGTGCTGTGTTGCATCCATCAGCTCAGGGGAGTTCTGGAAAACATGGGGATACTTTCCTAGAAGGAGAGTCAGGTTATCATGTCGTTCAGCTGTTAAGTTAAAGAGTGTTTCCATTACTCCATCCACGCCTTCTGGTGCTCTTTCCAACTGGCAGTCTGGCCCAACGTCAAGGGGCAGCCTGGCTCACCTACTGTCTCAGTAGCTGACACCATACATGCAGCGCTAGGAGTTCCCGCATCCTCTCGCTCAGAGTAATCCTTCTGCATATGGCACAACCTTCGTGTCCTCCAGTCTTTGGTCTGTTTAACATAGTTAACATCCCCTACCCTCTTCTCAACTACATAAGGGCCTGAGAAACTTCCCTGTAATGGCTGTCCATGAACAGGGAGCCAATACTAGCACTTTGTCTACTAGGTGAAACACTCTGCTCATAGCCTGCTTGCTTTTATCACACTAGCTTTTATCACACTAACTCTTTGACATCATTTGAGCGGACTTTACATTTGCCTTTGGTACTTCAGAATTCTTGACTAGTCTTTGTTTGAAATATGAAACATACTGTAGGTTAGCAGATTAACATGACCATCATCGCTAACCCATTGTTCCATATGCAGTTTTAATGGACTTCTCATCGTGTGACCAAAAATCACCTCAAATCGGGAGTAACCTATGGACTCAATGGCGTCTCTCTGGTTGCAAAGAACAGGAAGGAAAGACCTTTGTTCCAATCCATTTCATGAACAATACAATACTTTAACATTTGTTTGAGTGTGAGTTGATATCTCTCCAGTGCTCCCTGACTCTGATGATGGTAGGCTGAGGTGATCTGGGAGATCACAAACTCTTTGAGGGTTGATTTCAACAACTTTCACATGGAACTGTTCCTCTGATCTGATTGCACTTCACTTGGCAGATCAGACTTAGTGAAAGATAAATTATCTCAATTATCACTGCTTTAGGTGATTTTTTTTTTTTATGCGAGGAAAAGGAACCAATGGCTACAAGCCCGCAAAACAGTTCCTTCTAAGAAAAAGAAATACAAAAGAGAACCAAATTCAAGATCTGTTCATTTAGAGATGCCTGGACACAATGCGTCTGAAAGACTGGAGATCATAGGCAGTAGGAAATACAGACAGAGGATGACACTTCCAAACCTGTGGCATAAATGAAGGACTGGGAGTAACGGTTAACTCTTGCATTAGAGAGTTGTACAGAAAAGGGATGAGAGTTTATTGCTAGACGGATCCTACGCACCCATCATAGAGGTGGAATGATGTAAGTAGACAGTTCAGAGGAGCAATGACCATGGAAGTAGCGGTAGAAAAGAGATAAAGAGGCAACAGTGCAGCGAAGAGACAGAGGTTGAAGGGAGCCAGGAAGAGAAGCTGAGTTAATGAGACGAAATGCCTTTGACTCCACCCAATTAAGAGGGTGGGGAGCCTCCCCACACATGAGAGTGTGCCATGGCTGCAGTGCATGTGGATAGTGAACTGAGTGAATTTTTCTACTTGAAGGTTGGATTGAAACAGGAATGTGTCATCTCTCCATGGTGGTTCAATCTATATATGGATGGGGTTATTAAAGAGATACAAGGTAGGACAGTGGATGTTGGAGCGGCCCTAATGAGAGAGGGCAGTGTTTGGAAATTCCTTGTACTGTTGTTTGCAGATGATACTGTGGTATTAAATGAAGACGAAGGAGAGCTGCAAGGCTTGGTGGATGACTTTGGGAGAGTGTGTAAGAAACGGAAAATAAAGGTAAATGTTGGGAAGAGTAAAGTTATGGTTTTCGACAGAAGCGAAGTCAGTGAATGTACAGTGAGATTGGATGGGAAGGAAATGGAAAATGCGAGTGCGTTTAAATATTTGGGTAGTGTGATGAGTAAGGATGGAGGTTTGGAGGGTGAAGCGCTTGAAAGGGTACAACAAGGAAGAAAGGCTGCTGGTTTCCTGAAAACAGTGGTAAGAAACAGGGAAGTGAGCAAGAAAGTGAAAACGTTACTACATGATAGTATTGTGATACCAGCTCTAACTTATGGAAGTGATGATTGAACCATGTTGGAAGGACAGAAGTCTAGAGTGAAACTAGTGGAAATGAATTATTTGAGAGGAGCCTGTGGAGTCACATGGAGAGACAGACTGACAATGAGGATGTGAAGGAACGTTGTGGTGTGGATCGGGATGTGATAGGAAGCGTTAGGAGAAACGCACTGAGGTGGTTTGGCCATGTGGAGAGGATGGAGAGTGAGAGACTGAAGAGGAGAGTGTATGTGAGTCAGGTGGAGGGAGGGGGAGGCCAAGGTTTAAGATGGAGGGATGGAGTGGAGAGGTATATGAGAGACGGGGGTGTGAGATGGGAGCAGGGCGGTGAAATGGCGGGGGACAGGGCAACATGGAGGCGATTTGTTTGTGGCCACCCCTTACGAGATTAAGACGCCTGGCAATAGATAGATATATAGCTTTGTAAGTGATTCTGATTAAGTTAGAAGTGTCCCACGGTGCAGCTTTTATTATGAAAAAGAACCTAATTCTGTTTTGTGTTGTATAGAGATTTTGCAAATAATGTATATTTGTTTTCTAGACAAGAGAAAGAAGTTGTATGCAGCCTTCATGGATTTGGAGAAAGCAAATGACAGGGTGGATAGACAAGGATTGTGGAAAGTATTAAGAGTAAATGGAGTAGATGGGAAGTTCTTGAATGCCGTGACGAGTATGTATGAGGGTGCCAAGGCTACATTGCGTGTGGATGGTGAACTGAGTGCATTTTTCTATTTGAAGGTTGGATGGAAACAAGGATGTGTCATGTCTCCATGGTTGTTCAATCTATATATGCATGGGGTTATAAAAGAGATACAAGGTAGGGCAGTGGATGTTGGAGTGGCCCTAATGAGAGAGGGCAGTGTTTGGAAACTCCCTGTACTGTTGTTTACTGATGATATTGTGTTGGTAAGTGACGACGAAGAGGAGCTGCAGGGATTCGTGGATGAGTCTAGGAGAGTGTGTAAGTAGCAGAATCTAAAGGCGAATGTACGGAAGAGTAGAGTTATGGTCATCGAGTGAAGTGAAGTTAGTGAATGTACAGTGAAATTGGATGGGGAGGAAATGGAGCATGTGAGTGCATTTAAGCACTTGGGTAGTGTGATGAGTAAGGATGGAAGTTTAGAGGGTGAAGTGCTTGAAAGGGTACAGCACTGGAGAAAGGTTGCTGGCCCCTTGAAAGCAGTGATAAGAAACTGGGAAGTGAGCATGGAAGTGATAAAGCTACCACACGACAGTATTGTTATACCAACTCCAATATGTGTAAGTGAAGCTTGGATGTTGTTGGAGGGACAGAAGTCAAGGGTGAGAGCAGTGGAAATCAGTTATTTGAGAGGAGCATGTGGAGTCACATGGAGAGACAGGCTGACAAATGAGGAAGTGAAGGATCTGTGTGGTGTTGATGTGATAGGAAGCGTTAGGAGAAACACATTAAGGTGGTTTGGCCATGGGGAGATGATGGAGAGTGAGAGACTGATGAGGAGAGTGTATGTGAGTGACTTGGAGGGAGGGGGAGGGAGGAGGAAGCGGAGGATGAGATGGAGGGATGGAGTGAAGAGGTATATGAGAGAGAGGGGTGGGAGCTGGGAGCAGGGCAGTGAAATGGCAGGAGACAGAGCGACATGGAGGCGATTTGTTTGTGGCCATCCCTTACGGGATTAAGGCGTCTGGCAATAGATAGATAGATAGATATTTGTTTAAATATCATTGCCTTTGGTTTGACCATCAGAGCCAGAAATCTCCTTGCACAGTCCGTAGCAGAATTAAAATGGCGACCTTTACTTGGATAGCCTAATGATTTTGGTCTGAATCTAATTACGTAATTATCTATCATGATGTTGACGAATTTTGGTGATGTTAGAACATGTTTGCAAACTGACCCTCGACAATTTGAAGCAGAAAATCTTGCTAAATTTTAGCTTAAGCCGACTACTCAGGTCTTATGAGTGAAACTTCTCAGCAATAATAAGCTTAATTTGCTTAGTTTGATTCAGGACACAGTGTTTAGAGTGAGTGAAGATGTTGAAACTGATAAAACCACAACTGGTCATGATCTCAGGGAACATGAGCCATCTGTTCACAGTGTTGATAATGATCACAATCCTGAGCTTTTGTACTGTACCAACAGCCACCTATTCACAGTGATACTACTCAGAAATTGATGTTAATACCTTAAATACTATTCCCAGTGAACAACTTGAAATAGCCAAAATTCAGCTGGAAATGAACAACTTCCAGCACGAAACAACGTGAACTAATCCATGAGCGCAGACTGAGGCAGCTTGGCGGTTCACCTAGTCCTTCCTGTGCCACGATGTGACTCTTTTGATTTTTTTTTTTTTTTTTATGTATCCGACTCTGGGCGTAGGCTTCACAGCCAGCTATCAAGGCCCAGTAGTCCTCCTACATACCATACACTTCTGTACATGTCACCACTTCGGCGCTAACACCCACCGTCCATATTGAATACATGCTAGGGCTGGCTCATACAGGACTGGTGTACTGGTATTAGCAGGGGTATTTTTACGACAGGTCGGCGGGTCTTATGGTAGATTAGTAAGATCTGATTTTCTTCAAATTCAAATCCTTAAACTGCTCCCTGCAGTCCGTTAGGACTGCAGGCCCCCTCTCTACCGATTGAGACACCGCCTCCCCCAATGCTGCCGAGAACATTATTTTAGTCCTTTCCTTTAGGCGTAAGGTGTCACTACATATTTCCAAATGTTTGAGGTGGCAGCTCGTGTTCCTGGCCTAGTAACACTTGGTCGATATTACTGTGGGAAATATTTTCCCCCAGAGCAGTTGGGCTCTCTACTTTTATCATAGTTATCCCTGGTTAAAGGCAGAGGAAAAATTGAGACCATTGTTAATTGTTCAAACATAGACTCACCCTTCCCTTTCATCTTCGTTTCACTCAGAGCTAACAAATCCAGCTTTCGTCTCACAAACATTCTCCCAATCTCCTCCCTTTTAGCCTCAATCGTACTACATCCACGCACATTCATGGACCCATTCTTCAGGGTACGGGGATAACTCCATCCCCCATCCCTTTCTCTGGCCTGTCTCTTTTTCGATTGTTGATTTGGTCAACAAACTTTCAAGAACGGTATCTTACAGAAGGTAATTGTGACTTTTTCATTTAACCAAGAAAGTGATTTATTTTGTCAGTAAGAAAAAAAAGAATATATTGTGCTTTGATAAGGAATGAACATGGGCATAGACAATGACAACAGTAAATGATTTTTTATTCATATGCCTTTTCTGTTTCCTTTCTTATCACACGAAATAATTCTTCAGCTTTCAGTGTTATAATAGAGATGCTGTAGTTTGATCTAAACTTGGTTTGTGCAAATTATACTGAACCGGGGCCAGATGAATAACAATAGATAACAACCAGGGTCAGGTTAGCATAATGAACAACCTTCTATGTTGAACAATGAGATCTGTGGTTCCAGAGACTGCTCACTAATGCTATGTTAGTTATCAGTCACCGAAAAACAGAAAGTGAGGTAAAGCACATACCACTGAGGTAACATCGTACGACTAACGTTTTCAATGTGTTTATTAATTTTCATAATAGGATAATAACTCTTAACACTAGTTAAGACAGACTGACAAAAGAGGAAGTGACGGAGTATTGTGGTGCGGATGTGGATGTGATAGGAAGCGTTAAGAGAAACACACTGAGGTGGTTTGGACATGTGGAGAGCATGGAGAGCGAGAGACTGACGAGGAGAGTGTAGGTGAGTTAGGTGGAGGGGGGAAGAGGAAGGGGGAGGCCAAGGATGAGATAGAGGGATGGAGTGGAGAGGTATATGAGAGAGAGGGATGTGAGCAGGGAGCAGGGCAATGTAATGGCGGGGGACAGGGCGACATGGAGGCGATTTGTTTGTGGCCACCCCTTACGGGATTAAGGCGTCTGGCAATAGATACACAGATAGACTAGGGCATGTCATGTTTAACTCAGGAACATTAGTGTGCTTGCATCCATTGCCCAAGGACAGTCAGTAGCAGACTTGTACATGTCCAGTTTATCAGTAAAGTGGCTCATACAGAGGGAGTTCAGCTAAGGAAGTACAGGGATATATGACTTCGGACTCTAGTGAATCACGACAAAAGTGATGATTAACCCATTACGCCAACGAGAAAGTTGTTACGAATTTAGGTCGATCTACAGACAGTTTATTGACCACACCATTATTACACAGGGTTTTAAGCCAATGTAAAGCGTCCAGAACAATTATACTTTGCAGGAATGCAGTTTCTAACATAATCCCGCAGTACGTTATATAATTATACGAAGAAAAAAATGTAATATTCTTCTAGGGCTCTGAAGGAAGAAACAGTGGGGGACACAAACTGGCCGCACTATGGAGTGGTACTACTACTCTGCGGCCAGGTTGTGATAGGAAGAATACTGCCACCGTATTCCCTGCGTGTCGTAAAAGGCGACTAAAGGGGGCGGGGTGAGGGGACTGAGGACCCACTCCTCTGTTTTTTAGTTCCTAAAAAGAGAAAGGCCAGAGAAAGGGATGGGGGATGGAGTTATCCCCGTACCCTGAAGATTGGGTCTATGAATGTGCGTGGATGTAGTACGATTGAGGCTAAAAGGGAGGAGATTGGGAGAATGTTTGTGAGACGAAAGTTGGATGTGTTAGCTTTGAGTGAAACGAAGATGAAAGGGAAGGGTGAATCTATGTTTGGAAGTGTGAATGGAAGATTGTCAGGTGTTGATAGAGGAAGGGCAAGAGAAGGTGTGGCCTTGTTAGTGAGTCCGGAAGTACAGCAGTGTGTGATTGAATGGAAGGAGGTGTCATCGAGACTAATGTGGGTGAAAGCGAAATTTGAACGTGAGTTATGGGTGTTTGTGAGTGCATATGGGCCTGGTAGTGAAAGGGATGAAGAAAAGAGGGAGTCTTTCTGGAATGATGTTGATGAGTGTCTGCAGAGTTTTGGAGCGAATGTGAATGTGGTAATGATGGGAGATCTTAATGCTAGAGTGGGAAATGTAGCAGTTGAAGGTGTAGTTGGTATGCATGGTGTGCCTGGAAGAAATGAAAATGGGGAACGAATGATAGCGATGTGTGTTGAGCGAGAGATGGTGATTGGAAATACGCTGTTTGAGAAGAAACATATTTATAAGTATACATGGGTGAGGCAGGAGGGTGGAAGGGTTGTTGATAGAGCTTTCATGGACTATGTGGTTGTGTCTAGGAATGTAATAGGAAGATTGTTGGATGTGAGAGTTCTGAGAGGGGAGGGTGGAGGTATGTCTGACCACTACTTGGTGGAGGGAAAGTTAAGAGTAGGTAAGAGATGGGTGAGAGCTAGTAGGGTTAGGTGTGGCAGGGAGGTTTTGAAAGTGAGTGAGTTGGATAAAAGAGCGAAAAAGATAGAGTATCAGGAGAAATTGAAAGATGAGTGGAACGCAGTGAAAGATCGGGAAAATGGCAGTGTGGAGGAGGAATGATATTTGTTTAAGAGTGTTGTGATGGGGAATGCAGAAGAGGTGTGTGGTGTGAGGCGTGTGGGTGGTGGTGTAAGGAAAGGAAGTGAATGGTGGTGCGAGGAAGTAAGTATGGCTGTGGCTGAGAAGAGACATGCATATGAAGTGTGGCTGCAGAGGAAGGATGAGATGTCGTATGAAAGGTATAAGGAAAAGAAGAATAGGGCGAGAAGGGCTGTGCATGATGCTAAAGTGGCAGCAGATGAGAGGTGGGGTAGGCGGCTGACAGAGGATTTTCAACAGAATAAGAAAATGTTTTGGAAGGAGGTGAAAAGGGTGCGAAAGGGAGAGTCTGGAAAGGAAGAACGAGTAAAAGCAGAGGATGGAAGGATGTTAATTGAGATGGATGCAGTAAGGAAGAGATGGACAGAGTATTTTGAAAGATTGTTAAATGTAGAGAAGGAAAGGGTGGCTGAGATTGTGGCGGATGGAAGGGTGCAAGGAATGAATGTGTTGGGAGAGTTGAATGATTCTTTGATCACGAAGGAGGAAGTGGAGAAGGCAGTAAAGGATGTGAAAACAGGGAAAGCTGCAGGTATGGATGGGTGTGCTGTGGAATGCCTGAAGGGTGGTGGAGTGACTATTGTTGACTGGTTAGTAAGATTGTTGAATGTGTGCTTTGTGAAAGGTATGGTGCCAGTTGACTGGGCAAGTGCTTGTGTGGTCCCATTGTATAAAGGCAAGGGTGATAAGTATGAATGTACCACCTTTAGGGGTATAAATCTGTTGAGTGTTGTAGGTAAGGTGTATGGTAGAGTGTTATTTATGAGAGTTAGAGAGGGTACAGAGGGAATGATTGGTGATGAGCAGTGTGGCTTTAGGAGAGGGAGGGGATGCGTGGATCAGGTGTTTGCTGTGAGACAAGTGTGTGAAAAGTATTTAGCGAAAGGCAAGGATGTGTTTTGGGCATTTATGTATTTAGAGAAAGCATATGATAGAACTGATAGGGAGGCTTTGTGGACTGTTTTAAGATTGTATGGACATGATGGTAGGTTACTAAAAAGGGTGAAAAGTTTTTATGTAAATAGTAGAGCGTGTGTAAGAGTGGGAAATGCTGTGAGTGATTGGTTTCCCGTGAGAGTGGGGCTGCAACAGGGATGTGTGATGTCGCCTTGGTTGTTTAATATTTACATGGATGGTGTTGGAAGGGAGGTGAATGCAAGAGTTTTAGGTGGAGGTCTGAGTCTGGTGAATGTTGATGCAAGGAGAGTGGAATCTGAAGCAGCTGCTGTTTGCAGATGATACTGCACTGGTGGCTGATTCAGAGGAGAGATTGAGACAGCTGGTAGAGGAGTTTGGAAGGGTGTGTGAAAGGAGGAAATTGAGAGTAAATGAGAATAAGAGTAAAGTGATGAAGTGTACGAGGTTGGTAGATGGTAGGGGGATGAATATAGTTTTGAATAGCGAGTTGCTTGAGGAGGTAGAGAGTTTTAAATATCTAGGGTCACATGTTGCTGTGGATGGAAGAATAGATGCAGAAGTGAAGTTTAGAATAAATGAAGTGGGAAAGGTGCTGGGAGGAATGAAAAAAGTGTTTAGATGTCGTTCGCTTAGAATGGATGTAAAGAGAAGGCTGTAAGACAGTGTTGTGGTGCCGACTGCGTTATATGGGGCTGAAACATGGAATATAGGTGTAGCAGAGAGGAAAAGTTTGAATGTAATGGAGATGAGGTGTCTGAGGAGTATGTGTGGAGTGACGTGTATGGATCGAGTGCAAAATGATGAAGTGCGAAGGAGAACTGGAGTTGTTTGGAAGATGGTTGGTAGAGTTGAGCAGAGGCTGTTGCAATGGTTTAGGCATATGGAGAGAATGGATAATGAGCGATTGGTGAAAAAGATGACTAGATCTGATGTGAGAGGTGTAAGGCTGAGAGGAAGGCCACGAATAGGATGGATGGACGGTGTGAAGAGAGCATTGGATGCTAGAGGGATGTCTGTTGAGCAAGGAAGAGTGGCTGTGTGTGACAGAAATAAATGGAGAGAAATTGTGAATGAATAAGTGATGAAGCAGCCCTGAGGGGATATTCTCCTGCATTTGGTCTGATCAGCTAGTCAGGTCAGGTGCGGGTAAGGGGATGGGTCTGATATGATGTGGCAGGGGTATACCAGTTCTGCTGTTGGGCCCTGCTGCGGATGTCACTGATTGCATTGCGCAGTTGACCCTTGTGCGGTGTGGTGCAGTGAGGATCTGTCCGTTCTCCTCTTTGGGGCTAAGATGCGAATGAATGTGTTTGCATGGATGAGTAAATGGGGAGTGTGTCGTCCTGTCTCGGCTACCTCCCTTTCTTTGGGGGAAGCAGCCTAGGTATATAAATATAGATAGATAAAAAAATTAAACCGTAATACACTTTAGCTTGGGTAAACTTTTCTCTTGATTTATGACCATTTTCAAAGATAAATATCTGCTATACATTCAGTATCCTCACGAGTAGTTACAGCTACACTTTTTTATTTTCAGTAGTCTTCAGGGCCTGGGGCTTCTTTATCATGTTCAGCCTGAACAACACTCCTCAGATGTTTACCATGTATATTTAAAAATCCAATATTGATAGGACTTTGTCCATATTTTTTTTTTTCTTAGTTCTGGCAGTATTGTACAAACCCTACCCAGTCTACCTCACATCCAGTCACACGCCCAGGCTTCTTACACAAGCTTTATGCTTACGTCTTACTGCGGTGCCTATTTACCTTCACCAAGGAGGTTATGTTTTCACCCCTGTCCATTGTTGGTTGGTTGCTGAGCAAGATTACACAAAAACTGCTGGGTGAATTTCCACGAAATATGATAGAAGAATGGGCCTTGGTCCAGAATAGAATCCATTAAATTTTGGTGCAGATCCGGATAAAGGTGCGGATCCAGGATTTTTATTTTTTTTAACTTTAACATTGCGAGATAGGGCGTTTTTCGACATTTTAGTAAAATTTTCAGTGAATATTGCATGGATCTTGATGAAAAAAAAAAAAAAATCTGGCATATTTAGGATGCTGGTATCTACGAATGTGTACAGCTTGTATCAACCTATTATTCTTCCTTAATGCAGATTATGAAATGATATGCACTGTTTTGTTGGCTGTTACAGTGAGTTAAAAAATTATGATTAAGAGTTATGGGTAGTTTAAAATTATGGTGTTACAACTTACAGGGTTATGAGTTTGATACTGGATTAGACTTGACTGTATTAAAAGGAACTGCATGTTGGGCCTTGCCAGAGGTATCCGCTTTACTGAGTGCCATTCTAGTTTGCTTTGTTTTCAGAAATTTCACAACCTCAAACTGCTCCATGCCCCAGTCTGTGATGCTGCCTACTATGGACAGGCAGCCCAACACTTTATCACGTGACCACTGCTGAATGTGTAGTTGGTATTTTATGGGGGAAGTGGGTATAGTTCAGGAAGTTTAGTTTCACTCAGCTTAAGTGATTCAGCGTTGCTCATACACATCGAGCCATGAGCATCAAGGGTAAGTAACGTTCATATGGTCACATAAGTCGGGTTCTTTTAAGCCCATTACTAAAATTATCTATAACTTTAAGTTAACTTGGTAATAATTAGGATATTTCAGCTTCAAGTAATCATTCTAAGGTCGTCTTTTATACAATCTGATTACTATAAGACTCGTCAGATATGTTTAAGTTCAGTTAGGTTAGGTCAAGGCCATTTCTGTCAACGGAAGTTCAGTGAGGTTCATTTCATTCAGGTTAGCTTCACTTCCAAAAGAAAATAATTTAGGTCCCCTATCGTCACATACGAAATATTCCTTTTGCACCAAACTCATCAAATTGAAGAGAGAAACATTGTCACAATCTTGCAACCAATGTCCCTCCCCCCCCCCCACTCTGGGCATGAAGAGGACTGTTTAACCCCCTGGCACTCGAGCAAGTTGATGCTTTTATCCCAAGGGACGTTGGTTGCAAGACTGTGACAATATGAGTCAACTTTTAACTGGTTGTGGTGTAGTGGTATGCTGCCTGGCTCTCACCTGAGAGTCCGGGTTCGATTCCCGGCATATTGTTAATATATTGGATGATTTTTCCTGTGTACAGTACCGGTTTTTCTCTTCATTCTGACTTGCCGTAAGTTCCTTGGATAGATTTAAAGCATCTACTTGCCCGAGTGCCAGGGGGTTAAGTCATCCTCTTCATGCCCACAGTGGGGGCGGAGGGACATTGGTTGCAAGCTTGTGAGAATGTGAGTTGACTTTTACCTGGTCCAGGTGTAGTGGTATGCTGCCTGGCTCTCACCTGAGAGTCCTGGGTTCGATTCCTGGCATACTGATAATATACTGGACCCATCAAATTCTTTATGGCCAATGCAGTTAAGTTTAAGCTACGACTTCGCGGTCATTTTGAAAATTGTCAGTTCTTTCCAGGCAGTGGTTTCAGAGGTCCGTCTGCCTTTCTGTCTATCATGCAATAATTTTACCCCATCAGGAGCTTAGGGAACCGTGGCCATGCTACTTCGTTCAGACATTTAACGTGAGTGACCATTTTATCGCCTCTGAGCGATACTATGTGAGTATTATTTTTTCCCGATTCAGGGCATAGGCTTCACAGCCCGTTTCTTGAGGCCCATCAGTCCTTTTATGTACTATGCATTTCCACATACCACCTACTTCGGTGCAAAGACCCACCATCCATACTTCATACATGCTAAGGCTATCTCATGCAGGACTAGTATACTGGTATTAGTGTGGTTATTTTTACATGTCGGCGGGTCTTATGGCAGATCAGTAAACTCTGCTTCTAAGAAATTTAGATCCTTATACGTACTGTCCCCTGCCCAAGCCAGGATTCGAAACTGGGTCCACTAGGAGTGCAGGCCACTTCTCTGCCATCTCGGCCACTGCATTCACACAAACCCTAAATACTCCTCGGTTGCCTTACAGGCCACATTCGACCGTAGTACTTTCACCAGTTGACCGCCAGATCGTTATGCCGTTGGTTGGACTACACGAAACCATTTGGGTTGCCAGTCAGTGTAGTGTCACGTGAACACTGCATTACACACACTGTGATCTAATTTAATAGAGATGCAAAATATATAATGGGTCATTTTTAAGGATACGGTGGAGATGCAGAAGTAGGTGGAACTAAGATGGTAGCATGGCAAAGAAAGAGAGAGAGAGAGGGAGAGAGATATTCTCTCAACGCGACAGCAAAGATTTCCTTGAGATGAAAAACGTAAACGTAAAATGCGTTCCTGTCATGGATCGTACCTTCCTGCTTGCTGCTTATATACATGCGTGTATTGTCATGTGTGCTTAAACGATTTCAACCATCTACGTTTTGAAGTAGCCAGAATTAGTTCCTGGTACAACAAAGAGCTACATTTAGGCTGGCAGGTAATCGTTCATAATTACGTTTCAACGTTCTATTACCATTGCTTCATGTGAGACTTTTTCAGTAAAAGTAATGAAATTTGTTACTGGAAAAAGTTTTTTTTTCATGCGAGGAAGAAGGAACCAAAGGCTGACCCCGCATGAACGTTCCTTCCAAGAAAAAAACAAAAACAATGCAAAAGAAAGCCAAATTCAAGATCCATTCATTTCGAGATGCCTGGACACACTGCGTTTGAAAGACTGGAGATCATAGGAAGAAGGAAATACAGACAGAGGGAGACAGTTCCAGAGATGACCTGTTGCATAAATGAAGGACTGGGAGTAACGGTTAACTCTTGCATTAGAAAGTTGGACAGCAAAGGCATGAGAGTTTGTTGCTAGACGGGCCCGTCGTAGAGGTGCAGGGATGCAAGCAGACAGTTCAGAGGAGCAGTGAGCATTGAACTAGCGATGGAAAAGAGATAAAGAGGCAACAGTGCGGCGAAGAGACGAAGATTGAAGGGAGCCAGTAAAAGGAGGAGAGTTGATGAGATGAATAGTCTTTGACTCCACCCTATTGAGAAGAGCTGTATGAAGTGAGCCTCCCCACACATGAGAGTTGTACTCTAAACAGGGGTGAATAAAACCGTGTATAAAGTGAACAACTGTGCAGGGGTAAAGAAGACACGGAGTCGGCTTAGCACACCTATTCTCTTGTAAGCAGATTTTAAAAGAGATGCAATATGATCTTTCAAAGATAAGTCCTGTGTGAATAAAACCCCAAGCATGTTCAAGGATGATGCAGGATTGAGCTGGATATTATTAAACATTAGTGGGTACTCTTGTGGAAGATTTTGACGGGTTGATAGGTGTAAAAACTGAGAATTTGATGAATAAAAACAAGAAGATTATTTTTACTCCAGTCAGAGATACGAGTCACGTCAGACATTAGGTGTCCCATAGCCTTATCCCTTGTTTGTTGAAGTAACTGCTTACATGGACATTGCAGGAACCGAATGGATAGGTAAAGGATGGAATCATCAGCGTACATGTGGATATAATTAGACGTGCAACATAAAAGATCATTAATGAAGAAAAGGAAGAGAGTTGGTGATAGAGCAGAGTCCTGAGGAACACCACTGTTGATAGACCAAGGAGAAGAACAATGGCCGTCTACAACAGCAGCTATAGAACGACCAGAAAGGAAGCTACAGATGAAGGCACAGATAGAAGGATAGAAACCGTAAGAGGGCAGTTTGGAAAATAAAAATTTATGCCAGACTCGATCGAATGCCTTTGAGATGTCAAGTGCAATGGCAGAGCTTTCGCCAAAGTCCCGAAAGGAGGATGACCAGGAATCTGGATAGTAGGTGAGAAGATCGCACATGGAGTGTCCCTGACGGAACCCATACTGCCGATCAGAAGGAAGGTTGTGATAGGAAAGATGCTTTAAAATTTTTCTGTTAAGAATAAACTCGAAAACGTTTGAGACAGGATTTTAAAAGGAATTGGACGATAGTTAGAGGGTTGGGAATAGTCACCCTTCTTTGGAACTGGCTAAGTGAGAGCAAACTTCCGGCGAGAAGGAAAGGTACAAGTTGAAAGACAAAGGCGAAAGAGTTTACCTAGGCAGGGTGTAAGCACAGAAGCACAGTTCTTGAGGACAATGGGAGGGACTCCATCAGGCCCATATGCCTTGTTAGTATTGAGGCCAGTGATGGCAGAAAATACATCAGCTGAAGAAATTTTAATGTCAGCTATGAGGAAGTCAGAGGGGGGAAGTGATGGAGGAGCAGCACTGGAATCGTCTAAGGTTTGAAGAGAAAGTCTGAGCGAAGAGATCTGCTTTATCAGTAGAAGAAATAGCTACAGAGCCATCAGTGTAGAAAAGAGGAGGGAAGGATGATGAGGTGAAGTTGTAAGAAAGGTTTTTGGCAAGATGCCAGAAAGAGTTGGAAGAATTCAGGTTAGAGAGTCGAGAGCATTTAGTATGGAAAAAACTATTTTTAGCAGAGCGAAGAACAGACTTAGCACGATTCCGGACAGAAACATAAAAAAGATGATTCAGGGGTGGGTTGGCTCCGGTATCTTTCATAGGCCCTCTCCTTGTTGAGGACAGCGGTAGAACAAGTGTGATTAAACCAGGGCTTACTTGCATTAGTCAAAGGATATGAGAAAGGAATGTATGCTTTCATGCCCGAGAGAATAACCTCCATAATGCGCAAGGCACACTCAGATGGCTCCTGGCCATGGAAACAATAATCATTCCATGGAAATCAAAGAAGTACTGCCTGAGGACCTCCCAATCTGCAGCTCCAAAGTGCCACAGACGACGTTTCTTTGGAGGGTCCACAGGCTGCACCAGAGCTATAGGACAGGCTAAAGTAACAAGATTATGATCGGAGGAGCCCAACAGAGAGAAAAGATTAACAGTGTAAGCAGGATTAGTTGTCAGGTAGAGGTCAAATATGTTAGAGCTCTCTCCAAGGCAGTCAAGGATACGGGTAGGGTGCTGTAGAAGCTGCTCTAGGTCATTACGTTGCTGCGTGGCAGCTATTTTTAGCCCCATTGGTCACCTCTGTGCTGGCCATTTTTTGACCTCTTTTTTTTAATGGGCTAAAATGATAGATTTTGGTGTGAAAACAACGAAATTCACCATTAAAATACTCACCAAAGCTCAGGAATCGATTTTATATGTTTGTGCAGACGTTTTTATCTACCACTGTGTATTGTATAAATAAAGTAACTATGTAACTCACTAATTTTTCCGTGCTGGGAATGGTGTGAGTGGTGGTGCACGTGGTGATAGCGTTGTCCTTCACGGATTAATTGATAGTCAGGCAGCAATTGTAGGCTACTTCGTTTTTTTCGCCAATTCTAGTTTCTCATTATTTAGGGTTTACCTACGTCCCATGGAACAAAATTAAACTTGTTGTTAAGTTCTCAGACACATTTGGGATACAGTATTGACCTATTGAAAGAACCTAATATTTAGCTTGCTGAATGAGCTAAAACTGCAATATGTGAACCAGATGTTTATGACCAAGTAATACAAATAACTCAACTTAGAGGTTTTTAATCTGCATTTAACCTTTAATAATACCTTTCTGGCGTTTATTGTTGCAAACAAAAGACAATAATTCACACTTTGACATCGTAAAAACTGAATTTTCTTACAATACTGAAAGTTGAAATTGAGGTTTCACATCACTATTAAATCTTACAACTTCTTTTTGTCTTAGCTATATCAAACTTCACAACCTTTTCTGCAGACTGAACTAAACCATAATTGCACTCCATCATGTCCAACATTAACCTTCCATCTCAAATGCAAAAAGTAGTTCTGATATCTTAGTCTGTCCACAGGTTTGTCCAGTACAACGTTCTCACATGTCTCTCCACATCCACACAGGTCTGTGCATACCAAACGGTTTTTCCTGCATCCACATGATTGTATGTTGCAATCAGTTTTGCAATGACATTTCCTAAGCTCTAACAAGGCCTCTGGAGCAGGTGCATTCTCACAGAAAACTGGCCTGAGGCGACCGTCTTCTGACTTCCAGCCGTAGTCCACAGGTGAAGGTATTTCCGGACAAGGTGCTTTAGACAACTTCCAAACAAGCGCCATATAGTAAGCTCTGGAGGTGTGTGGCACTAACGTTCCTCGTGTTGGGGGTAGCTGTTTACCCTCTCTCCCTTTCTGTGCAAATAGAGCCCACCTCAGCTCTCTGATGTTGTTCTCACTGATGCCTGAGGTCTTGTATAGTAAACACAGATATCGCTCCATTTGATCAAAGATACATGCTGGTATCTCGTCTGTCAACCCAAATGCAGTAAATGCTTTCAGAACTTCATCGTCAGCTTGCATAAATGCTTTAAAGTGACTTAACACACCCTTACCAGCAAATGATCCAGTGTTGTCTGTTCCCTTGAAAGCATACCATCCAATGAGTGCCTCTGTCCTCTTGGGTCCAAGTCTTTGGTAGCAATCATTGATTGATATTCTGTCACTTTTTGTTCTGAGAAGTGTTGTTGACTTTGGAAGTGATGGGAAGTGACCTAAAAGCAGAACAAAAACATCTGTGTCAATTGAAAAGACATCCAAAGTGGATTGAGGGTCCTTGTGCATCACGTCAAATGCATTCAGAACAAGCTGGTCTCCCTCCCCCAGATTGTGCTGACCCGTTGCCATCTCAGGCATACTAACAATGTCAGATAATGAGTGATTAGCTTTCATTGTTGTATGGTGCATAACAACCACTCTCTTTGGCTTATTTTCATAGTGACTGATGAGTTTATCTGAGAAGTACTCTGTCAGCTCTGCCTTGGTGTCCACATGAGAGAGGAATGTCTTCAAATTCCTTATTTCGGTGTTATCATTGACATGATAATGAACTGGTGTTGTGTTAACTGTTCGCTTCTGGCGAGTTGTTTCCTTGAGAGAACCAGCAAGGTACTGATCAAAAACGACCCTGACCTCCTCATAAGGTTCACTCATGTCAGCCACGATGTCGACAAACTTCTTTGCAAAGTGCAAGGCATTTGACATTTCAGGAGTTTTGGGCACCATGTTCACTATACACATTGCGTCTATTATTAGGACAGAGGAACCTGCCCTCACTGGCTCTGAGATGGTCAGCTCGTCTGCCAGTGGTAGTGGTGACTTCATGACTGCAGGTACCAGTTTCGATTTGTCTGAAAGCATTATCATTGATCCATCCGGATGAAAGTTGGAAGGTGGAGCGACACTGAATTCAAATTCTGTAATAGCATCCTTAACAGAAAAGTCATTTCGAGTCTTGCACACAACAAGCAGTCGAGAGAGCAATGACCTTTCCTGTTTAATGGATACCAACTGCCCTTTGACTTTAGTTTGTACTGTGGCTCCTACGTCCTTGAAGTACGTCAAGTTGTTCTTCTTTTGAGCATCCCAGAAATGAACTGATTTTTCCACCATCCGAATAGTGACAAAATTTTCCAATGCCTCTCGCGCCAATTTGTCTCGATTTTCTATGTTTCTGCTAACACTATCAGGTGTGACAGCAAATGTCACAAGGTTGAACATGTCACTTTTGAGGAAGGGATTTCCCTCTCTGGTAAGAACATTGAAAATCTTTGCTGCGAATGAGATGTTCCTGGCACCTTTTGCTCCAACAAGTTCATGGTGAAGAGAACTTGGCTGGGGTGCTTCAATTCCAGCATATTCTTTGAATTCCTGTACAATTCGGCACAGTGTAGGGGCTATAATGAAGTACTTGTCCAAGGCTTGCTCTTTTCCTGTGATGCCAATAAATCCCCCTTTAACCTTCATCTTTTGATGCTCCTGTTCAATGCCATGGTCTGGATCAATCGCAGTGAAGGGGACACTGTGTTTTGTAATAGAAAAGTTGCCTTCGTCTAAAAAGTGCCAAGTCTCAGGGTCTGTGCTTTGCAGTTCCAGCATGTCTGCAACATAGAGTGGCCCCCACCGTCCATAGTTGTACTGGTCATGAGCATGAAAATAAGGCAACAGCTCCTCCATCTTAGCCAAATGAAGTCTCCAGTTGCAGGTCCGTGTAGCAGCAGTAAACATCAGGAGAACCTCAACCTGATTCATGTAGTTTGTTAGAAATTTGGAGACACCTTTTGCTTGTTCTTTCCACTCATTTACCTTTTTGAAACAACCATGGGTAGAGAGCGTCTGGCGCATTTCGGCTACTTGTGATCTGAAGTCCTCCAGTGTAGAACCTGTCTTTTCATCGGAATATGCTGTAAAGGCATCAAGTACTTGGGTGATGTGATGCTCAAGAACTGACCTTTCATCTTCTGAGAAAATTACCTGTATGTACATACTGAAAAGTGCAATCAGTGTGACTATGTGAGCTTCAATGCCTCTGTATATGTGACGACCGTCCAATATTTGTCGTACAGTAGTTGATCCATAAATGCCAGCTTCTTCCCATGCCATGTCAATGCCACTTCCTTGTATGTACTTCCCCAGGCACTTGAGTGCTGCCATAGTTATATGTAGACCACCGAGTCTGATGCACCAATTTTCTTTATAATCCTTGAGCTTTACTGCACGGTCATACAAATCACCATCAAGGGTTATAATCGGCCTTAGCCGTTCGCCCACAGTAATGCAGTTGAGTTTTTGGCCATGCTTCAGAATTGTGAGGAGAACTGGCCATTCCGTTGGACTTCTCTTGTACAATGGAGCAACAACACCAACATTCCACACTGGTGTCTCGTCGTGTATCAGAGAGTTAAAGGTGGACCAAGTGGGTGGCTTCTGACATCTCTCTGGCAGTGTTTTGCTTGCACTGCTGCTAGTGCTACTGCTACCAACTCCGGAGCAAACCTGGGATTCACTTGACACAGGGCTGGGTGGAGCTGGGGGAACATGTTCCGACGCAGATGTTCCACCTACGGTTGATGAGACGTCGGGGACCACAATTTCCTGATTGAATTCCACCATTTCATCGGGGCAAGCTCCAGCTTCCTCCCACGAATCTGTATCTTTATATTTATCCACTACCTGTGCCACCAGAGAGCTGCACATAAACAGCCAAATAATGTCACACTGTGTGTAGTCTGCAGATACCGGTTTCAGGGTGTCTAACTTGTAGGTTATTTAATGAGACACACTTGGACTTACTGGCTTGTCACAGAATATATATGGCATCTCTAATGTTTTTTTCAGAGCTTTGTCGTGAATAGTCATGTCAAGTTTGATGTCATTTGCTATGAAAGGAGCTTCAACTGCTAACTTCTGGGCAATCAGCAAATCAGCGCCATGAAATGAACCCGCATCACTTCCCAAGTCAATGTTATCAATTGCAAACAGTGGTCTAATTCCTCCCTTTACAAATGGAGGAATGTGTACACCTTGTGTGTTGGTGTTGATGCCATCCACGATAGCTGCTGCCATTCTCGTTGTTGTCCGCTCAACCTCATCGTAGGTGACGGAAACTTGTAGGTTATTCAAGGTCTCTACATCAGATCTGGATCTATTGGCCTGATATGAAGTCAGAGCAAGACCAACTGAAAGTGGGGTGATCTTTGATTTTTGAAATTTTCCATCAGCTGTTGATTTGTATTTCACTTGTCGCCTGGACCTAAATGACGACACAACGTGTTGAGCAAGGTTTCTTGAGGATTTTTCTATTTCCATCTCTCGAGTTACATTGAGATCCATATGGGGGCCACTGATCACCCATTTAAAAAATTGTTGTAGCTTCATAGGTGTATTGAAGTCAACAAATGATCCAGTATAATGCCAGTCACCCATTTCTTCAATTTCCCTACGAAAAATCTGAGATGCCTTTAACACTGTTTCCATCTCATCTCCTCCGACGTTTTCGTACATTTGCGCCATTAAGTTTTCTTTGGTCACTGTTGAGAAAATTATTTCTGGCTTTGGTCCTCGTTTGGCAAAATCTATTCCTGGTACTTTTTCCAGCAAGATATTTTTTATATGTTTCTTGTAAGATGTTTTAGGGTGTGTTGTCACACCTTGCTCTTCAAGAAGGAGTTTATATGTGTCTTCCACAGAATTCATGTCAATGCTCTGAAATTCTGATGTACTATCATCTGTAATCATAAACTCTACAATTTGTGCTATTTCTATATCACACACTGCCTTGATAAAATTTCATTTTCCGAACAGCTGTCAGTAGTAGATGTAGATGGTTCCATAGCTCTTGTTTCTTTTCTCAAGCAATTAATATGATATTTCATATTTTGAGCAAAAGCATCCTTTTCATCATTAAGGTAAGCAAGCCTGGCAGCGACTTCTTCACTTTTAGTGGATTCTTTAATGGCCAAAAACTTTTTCCCCATGTCACTGGAGGAAACACTATGCACTGCACTTTTTTCATTGCTTTGGCAAAATATGCAAAGCTCCTGGTCAAAAGTTTTTCTCGCTTTAGAAGAAGAAGGCTCGCTGCTTGTTCTACCACGCTTCTTACTTTCTGCAGCTGATGCTATGTCATCCTCATACTTTTTTTGAGCGCGGGTCAGATTACCTTTATGGCAAAGAGACTTGTAGCACTTTCTATGGTAGATGTATTTGGTGTCATCAGAATATACCAGACTTCTCACTCGGTTTAGAATATCCAAATTCTGTCCAATTTTAGTCCAGTCTTGACAAAAGGATTGTATGGTTTCTAGGGATTTTTGACTTGCAACAGAATAGGGGCCACCTCCTGACTCTTTGCAAATGATGCATTCATCCATTGTTGATGTGGTCGATATCGTTAAGCTGGCAATACAGTTACAAACACCCCATCAGTTGTCTTGCATCTGGAAAGAGATTTAAAAATAATTATGCATTTTATGTAGCTATTAAAATAATGAAATGGACGCGGATGCATTGAATTTAGTGACATAAGTAATGTTTTTTGTGTAAAACATAAATATTCTGGCAAAAATATAGTTTGCGGTGTATCCAACATATGTAGCTTCCTATATTATTGCAGACGATAGTATGTGAATGTTCAAAGCATTGGCATTTCAAGATGAATTGCATAGAAACTTAACAACAAGGTGAATTCCATTTATCTACATCTGTACCTTATGAATACGTAAAAAAAATAGAGTTGGCATGAAAAACGAAGAAGAGCCATGAAATGGACAAATGCCGCCTGACTTATGATGGGTTGTGGTGGTGTTCTCAGCCTCTCAGCAAAACGCTAGCAACGTCGACTTCTCACACTCTGGTAGCTGTGGTGAGTAAATGAGTAATGATGAGTAAGGTGAGAGGCGAGTGAGGGATCTGGTATATGCTGCCGTTGTCATCCCTGCCTCAGCATTGTGGTGGTGGTGGAGGTGGTGGGTAGGTTCGAGAGAAGGGCGGGGTCAGGTGGGGGATGATGTAGTTGTGGGATGAGTTAACTCTCGCTCTACGTTTGCTTGGTTTGTTTTTCTTTCTCGATGTATTCTCGGTCCTTTCTTATTGTGATTTACTTGTTGTGGGCTGATGATTGCCATTACTCGTCGGTGCGTGTAGAATATTATAGAGATGTCTTGTAGAATTGTTACTTGTAGTTAATCACAGAGATGTCTCGTAGCTTGTAACTTGTAGCTTGTTCATTGCAGATTTGAAGACGAGATTCGTACTTCTGCTGCCACCATATCTTGTATAACTTCATAACATCTTGTAGTGTGTTTTGTAGATTAGTTATGCATATATTATACTCTTGGACGAGCGGTAGTTTTACATGAGTAGGCTTGTAAGTAAATAATCTTAGTACCCATTGTCATGCAATGACCGGAGAGGTAAAGATGAGTATGGGACTATGTATAATTTTATTTGTCTTGAAAAGATTAAAGTCTCTCACACACGAGTTAAGTATAGAGTCCTGCTATTACCTCCCAGACTTGTCTCGCTAGACCCCTTCACTTTCTCCCTCTCTGTACAACCTTTCGGTTCTATGGCTAGCACCTTTCTGCTCTCTAACTCTCTCATCCTGCCCTAGAAGGGCTAGTGTCACGTGTGCATGACACATGTGAATGTTCGAGAAACCCGTGTGTCTGTGTGTATGTAGCGTTTCCGGTGACATAGTATACGTGTGGCATTTATTTTTACAGAAATGCGGACTCATTTCCTATTCCCACACCTTGGCTGATGTTCCTATCTATTATCTATCTATCCATCAGTCCATCATGCTACGAGTTGTATTATTATAATATGGAGTCCTGACACATTCAGCTCAAAGAGTCATCACCGGGAGAGGGGCGGATGGTGGGGGCATTTGTGGTCCCCCCCCTCCCCTGGGACTCCGAGGCATTGTTGTAGTGCGCCATTTTTCTTTTTTCTTAATTTTGAAAGGGAAGTGTAGTGTTTACTGTGCATGCAGTTTGGTATTGATAGTTAGAGAAACTTGTATTGTAGAGCATGCTGGCTTACTCTATGTGTTACTGAGACACTGACAAAGTTTAGCAAAAGGGGGATGGTCAGGATTCTAGTCCCGAGAGCTGATGAAACGCGAGCTCCAGCTCTCCCTATCATCAGCTCTCCATCCACCTTGGGAGTACTGCCCTGCTCAACTGGTGCTACAGTCTGCATCTTTTTTTTTTCTTCTTCTGCGTTGAATGTAGGCTATTAATTGTTCATAAAATCACTGGCATTCAGCCTGTGTGACATAGGATCACAGTGGACGACTTGACATTAGACTAGCCAATTATTTGGTTTTGCACAAAAACCTTGAAGTCACGACCTCCCAAACCATTACCGATTCTCAGGGTCAGACCGACGTGTTAGAAGAGTATTTGTTTACATGATCTTGATTGGTTATGAAATACTTTGTGTACGTCTTTAATAAGAAGTAAGAGATTAACATTCATCTGTCGAACACACACCTACACCAACCCACCCACTCACCCACCCACCCACACACACACACACACACACACACACACACACACACACACACACACACACACACACACACACATGCCAGCTGCGTGAGGGCAGTAGAAGAAATAGCTACAGAGCCATCAGTGTAGAAAAGAGGAGGGAAGGATGATGAGGTGAAGTTGTAAGAAAGGTTTTTGGCAAGATGCCAGAAAGAGTTGGAAGAATTCAAGTTAACGTGAATTATAAATGACATGTTCCCTTGTGTGTCTTACATAAATATTTTGCATGAATTAACCAAAAGAATAATCTGTTAATCCCTACTATGCATATAATTTCCGAGCAAGCATAACTACATGGACAAATGAGACTATATTCATTTACATTTATTTGGACTATGGATATGTGGCCAAAAAATTCCTCCAAATGCCATAACATTTATTTTCCAGACTCGATACACTAAAGGGAGAATAATAACAACAATGATCAGTTCTCTTGGGAGGCATTTACTGTTATTTCTAAGGTAAGTTTGCTGTTTTTGTTCTCGTCACGTTGTTTATTCATCCCGGAAAACAAAATGTCAAGCCAAGCAAAATGCGGCAGAGCAGAGCATGTTCTGCGTCGTCGCTCTGTGCCTGGCGCTGATGTATAAAAGTGAGATGATCGAGAAGACACTCAGTAGGGAAGGTATCCGAGTGATGGAAGTTTCTGCTGTTTGGAAACCTGACGAAGACAAGGTAGGCCCTGCCATGCCCTTAAAGAGGTGTGTTAATACTTCGTGTTGTGATTTTTTATAGTTCCAACATCTCTCTCTCTCTCTCTCTCTCTCTCTCTCTCTCTCACACACACACACACACACACACACACACACACACACACACACACACACACACACACACACACACACTGAAATAGCAGTTGGCTGCATTATTGATTTTACACTACATCGTCAAAATTACTGGTGTAATCTTTATGTTGTCGTGTAACTGGCTATGTATGCAATGAGTATAAATATAACAGACTGGAAGCGAACCTGTTAAGTTAGTAACGAACCTAGTTAGTTCATCGTTAACATATTCCCAAATATATACACAATAATCCAGTCTGCAGTGGGGAATCATGTCTGCCTAACGGACGGGTATTATTTTCATTCGGTTTTTCTGCTTGTTTTTTTGTTTGTTTGTCTATTATTTATTTTACGCGAAAACTACCGGTGCGATTTTGGCTAAAATTAAAGGGATGATGGGCTACGATCTTCTGATCACCTGACTAAATTTTGGACCAAACTGGGCCAAGGTCCAGGCTGTAGGCCCCCCAAATATCTATCTACCTATATGTCTATCTATTGCCAGACGCCTAAATCCCATAGTGGGTGGCCACAAACAAATCGCCTTCACGTCACACTGTCCCCCGCCATATCACTGCCCTGCTCCCAATTCACACACCCCTCTCTCATATACCTCTCCACTCCATCCTTCCATCGCATCCTTGGCCTTCCCCTCCATCTCTCCCCCTCCAACTCACTCACAAACACTCTCCTCGTCAGTCTCTCATCTCCATCCTCACCACATGGCCAAACCACCTCACTGTGTTTCTTGTAACGCTTCCTATCACATCCACATCCACATCACAACGCTCCTTCACATCCTCATTTGTCAGTCTGTCTCTCAGTGTGACACTGCATGCACCTCTCAATCAACTCATTTCCACTGCTCTCACTCTTGGCATCTGTCCATCCAAGAACGTCCAAGCTTCACTTCCATACGTCAGAGTTGGGATCACAATATTGTCATGTAATAACTTTTTCACTTACATGCTCACTTCCCTATTTCCTATCACTGCCTTCAAAGAAACAGCAACCTTTCATCCTTTATTGTACCCTTTCAAGCACTTCATCCTCCAAACTTCCATGCTTACTCATCACATTACGCAAGTACTTCAAAGTACTCACATTTTCCATTTCCTCATCATCCAACCTCACTGTACATTCACTGACTTCACTTCTCTCGAAGACCATAAATTTACTCTTCCCTACATTCACCTTTAGATTTCGTTTCTTTCACACTCTCCCAGACTCATCCACCAAGCCTTGCAGCTCCCCTTCATTTTCACTTACCAACACAGTATCATCTGCAATGAACAGTACAGAGAGTTTCCAAACACTGCCCTCTCTTACTAGGGCCACTCCAACATCCACTGTCCAGCCTTGTATCTCTTTTATAACTCCATCCATATACGAATTGAACCACCATGGAGACATGACACATGCCTGTTTCAACCCAACCTTCAGATAGAAAAAATCACTCAGTTCACTATACACACGCACTGCAGCCTTAGCACTCTCATACATATTCTTCACAGCATTCAACAACTTCCCATCTATATATTCTTAATACTTTCCACAATCTTTGTCTATCCACTCTGTCATATGTTTTCTCTAAATCCATGATGGCCCGATGTAACTTCTTTCCTTCTCTAGAAACATTTGTACTAAAGATTTAAGAATGAATATCTGATCAAAACAACCTCTTCTATCCCTAAAACCTCCTTGTTCTTCTCCAAATAATTCCTCTGTTATTTCCCTAATTCTGTCAATAAGTATCCTACTAGATACATTTCCTATTACACTAAGAACACAAATACCTCTATGATTACCACACACTTCTTTTTCCCCTTTCCCTTTGTACAAGGGAATAATTATACCTGACTTCCAGTCCTCAGGGACTCTACCTTCCTCCCAGGCCAATCTGCACATCTTCCACATCATTCTGGATTTCACCACACACTCCATCAATACCTGGGGCTTTCCCCATTTTGACTATCTTCATTGTTTCCACAACTTTCATCTTACTGATTTCTTCCTGTCTTCTGACCTCTTTCCTTCTCCTAGCCATTCCCTAGCCACTTATACTCACCTTATTTTCATTCTCTATGTTCAACAATTCCTTAAAGTGTTCTCTCCATCTGTTCACTTTTTCTTCCCTCTCAACTAGCAATCTAACATTTTTATATTTCACTCCCCTGCCTAACTTCATTACCACCCTGTCTGACTCTCTTTACCTCTTTCCAGAACGTTTTCTTACAGTCCCTCCACTTTACCCTCAAATTCCTTCTAAATTTCTCATCTACTGTCTTCTTACTGTCTCTTAATCTTTTCACCTGTCTCTTTCCTTCTGCATTAAATTCTCTCTTCCGTCTCTCAACTTCTTCCATGCGCCTTTTTCTCATCCATTCATTATATGCTTTTTTCTTTTGTGTCACAGCTTGTCTCACCTCTTCATTCCACCATGCTGTTCCTTACATCCCCTTTCGTCTTCTCTTCACCTCACACACAACCTCACATGCTGCATATATTTCTTCTGTGTTTCTTTTGCACACACCTTCCACGTCCCCCATCTGCTCCAGTTCATATTTACCCAATTGTTCCCCCACTTCTCTCTCATATTCTGTCTTTTTCTTATCCTCTTGTAATCTTTCCACTCTCCTTGCATCTACACTTTCCTCCCGTCCTTCCCTTCTTCTATTTCTCCATTTTACTTGGACCAAATATAAAATGAATAATTCGTCATTTCGACATAACTCTTTTCAAATGCGTCAAATCGGCATGAAACCAAATGCTAAAGATGCATCTTTCAAGTCTACATCCTATAGCATGCCTTATTACATTAGGGGGGTCACCACCCAGTTAGCGGTAGGGGGGTCAGTGTCGGGTGTGTCTAGCCTAAAATGTCAAATGGGCATCTAATCGTCAATTTCCACCCGATTTACTCTAAATTTGATATGTGACATCTTTGACTAATATCCTGTTGTGTTTATGTGTCAGCACTAAAATGACTGCCGGAGACGGATTTGCTGTGCCCGGCACCGCTTCTTGTTTTTCTTGTTTATTCCTTGACCATACATAAACTTCAAACTTGAATTTAGACACCGTTGGTTGTTATACCGTTTATTCTGGTCAATTTATCTCTCTCTCTGGCTACAGATAGTTAACCGCGACTCGCAACTCTCTCTCTCCTCCCCAGATATCAGTCCATTCCACTCCATTATCCTTCATACCCACCTCACCTCCTCCTAGATATACGAGACTCTGTGCTTTGAAGCCCCTGCCTCTTTCACACCATCATTCCATCTCCTCTTTGGTATCCCATTTCCGTCATTGCCTCTACCTCTAATTATAATATTACTTTGGTAGTCTCTCATCACTCTTCTCACAAGGCTCCTGTCAGCCGTAGGCCTGCATCCATGTCGGTTAAGGAAGCTCCCTAACACCTCTGCCTTAGCGATGTAATTTTGGATATGGCTAGTTAATATCAATTCCTACGTTATTTATCATGAATTTCGTGTTATTTCAGTGCTTTAAATGACCTACAAGATGATAATAAAGAGTAATTTGCAAAATAAATCGCCTAGATGAGGTTTTAGGTAGTTTCCTTAACCGACGGGAAAACGGGGAAATGAATGGCACCATGAATACTGACTATTCCAATTCTGTACAACTGTACTAATGTGCATGAAGGAATGAAACTAACCATTACTAAACTGATTAAAAATGTAGGCAGAAGAAAAAGAGGTGAGTGTATAGATTGATTAGTGTTACTAACTCGATTTTCATGGAGACTGCTTCTAACACAGTCACTACGAGGGTTTTGATTACCATGAATAAAGTTGCCTGAAGGTACAGGGAATACAAGCACAGAAAACACCATATTACTGAAGGATCGAATATGAAAGCAAGCAGCAACAAAGGAAAAAGAAGAACGGTGTCCTTAATATTAGCAAAACAATAGTGGTGTATAATTACAGAGACTTGAGTCCAAGACAGGACTGGAGTCGATGAATGGAAAAGCCTTAGAGAACAACGTGTTTTATAAAGCAGATATTACCCATACACGACATCCGCACACTGCACAAGGGACAATAGGGATCCTGTATAGAGTCGGTCATTGTGAAGGGTCTAAATGAATACCAAGCATCCACACCTCCAGTACCCACAATCTCATTGAAGTCCAATTTGCAAGAGCAATAATGTTACCTTTCCCAGAGACAGCACAACATTGAGAACACTTACCGGAATGAATTATTAAAATAAGGACAGTGAGATTTTGATTCACGTAGTAGCTAGTCCATTAAAGGTAATGGGATAGTCATTTATGTGACTTTGGACATAGACTCAGCAGTGTATACGACACTTTGGCAGAAACACACCAGCACATGTCACATCTTGGACATTAGTACTGAATCATCTATAAGCAGACATTCTAGCTTTAATGTGATGGAATTAACAGGTGTGTATTACACAATGAGAGGGCAAGAGAGGGAGTATGTCTGATGATTAGCAAGAAGTGGAAGGAGAATATAAGAGAGTATGGAACAGTGGGTGCAAGGATTGTATGGGTGAAGATGAAAGTAGGTATACAAGCGTGGGCGATTGAATGTGTGTATGCTCCGACAGAGGACCGAATGGCAAGAGTGAAAGATGAGTTTTGGGCGAGAGTAGAAGCATGTATGGACAAATTTGAGAGGAGCGAGAGAATGCTTTTGATTGGAGACATGAATGGCAAAGTTGGGAGTGTACGATTGGATGGAGAGGTTGGTCAGTGGGGTGTGCCAGCTAACGCAGATGGGAATGGTAGTGCTTTGGTGGACATTTGTGCTGGTAAGGGGTTGGCAATAGCCAACACCTACTTTCGACATAAGATGATCCACTGGTATACATGGAGAGTAATGAGGAGGATGGATGGTGAAATTGTTGAACGAAAGGCAATGATAGACTACGTGTGTGTGGATGAGCGAATGAGAAGACAAGTGTTGGATGCAAGAGGGTGGAGAGGGTGGGGGAATGGAGTCTCGGACCATCATTTAGTGATGGCCAAGGTGGAGCTGCAAAGAAAATGGTTGAGGAGACGAAGGAGAAGACAGGAGGAAACAGCTCCTGTGAGAAGAGTGAAGAAAATGCAAGATAGTGAGAAAGTGGCAGAGTATAAGAGCATAGTGGAAGAAAGATTGGGAAGGTATGAGCTAGAGCAGATGGAAGGGGTGGAAGAAGTATGTAAGATATTTACAGAAGAGATAGGCGCAGCGTATGAGGTAGTTTGTGGAGTGAGGAGATGCAGGGGTGTGCAAGAGACAGCATGGTGGAATGATGAGGCGAAACGAGCTGTGGAACAAAAGAAGAAGGCATATAGTGAATGGTTAGCGAGTAGAGGCAGGGAAGAAAATGAGAGAGAGAAGAGAGAGAGATATGTGAGTAGGAGAAGGGAGGTGAAGAGACTGGTGAAGGAGAGTAAGAAGAGTGTGGATGAAGAGTTTGGGAAGAATCTGAGTGTGAAATGGAGGGAGAGTAAGAAATTGTTCTGGAAGGAGGTAAAGAAAGTAAGGCAATGTGAAAGGGGAAATAGTAGGGGAGTGAAAGATATGAATAACAGATTGTTGGTGGAGAAGAGAGAGAAATTGAGGAGATGGAAGGAGCACTTTGAGGATTTGTTGAATGTAGAGAGTGACAGCAGTGCGAGTATAAGTGGTTGGGGAATAGCTGGGAGAAGAAGAGATGAGAGGAGGGAGGAAGAGATCAGTAGGACGGAAGTAGTGGAAGCAATGAAGAAGATCAAGTTGGGGAAGGCCCTAGGAATTGATGGAGTGTTTGGTGAAATGCTGAGGTATGGGGGTGAGATGTTGTGGAGTGGATATGGAAGTTGTGTAGATTTGCTTGGGAAGAGGGAAGGGTTCCAGAGGACTGGAAATCGGGTATAATTGTTCCTTTATATAAAAGAAAAGGGGAGAGAGAAGTATGTGGTAATCATATGGCTATTTGCCTTCTTAGTGTGACTGGTAAAGTATATGGTAGAATACTCATTGATAGGGTTAGGCATATGACAGAGGAGCTAGTTGGAGAAGAACAATGGGGATTTAGGAAGGGAAAAGGGTGTGTAGATCAGATATTTGTTCTAAGATGTTTAGTGGAGAAGTATCTAGAGAAGGGACAGAAAGTGTATGCTGTCTTCATGGACTTGGAGAAAGCTTATGACAGAATAGATAGGCAAGGTATGTGGAAGGTATTAAGAATATACGGAGTGGATGAGAAATTGTTGAGTGCTGTGAAGAACATGTACGAAGGAGCTAGGGCTACAGTGCGAGTGGATGGTGAGCTGAGTGAGTTCTTTGATCTCAATGTGGGACTGAAACAGGGTTGTGTGATGTCTCCATGGCTGTTTAATATATACATGGATAGGGAATGTAAAGGAGGTGCAGGTTAGGGCAGTAGATGTGGGGGAGGCTCTAATAAATGAGGGTGAGATTTGGAAGATTCCGGTGTTGCTGTTTGCTGATGATACAGTATTGTTGAGTGAAGATGAATGAGAGTTGCAAGGTTTAGTGAATGAATCTGGGACAGTGTGTAGGAGGAGGAAGCTGAAAGTTAATGCAAACAAAAGTAAAGTTATGGTGTTTGAGAGGAATGAAGTCACAGAATGTACAGTGAGGTTCGATGGTGAGGATATGGAGAGTGTGAGTGCAATCAAGTACTTGGGTAGTGTGATGAGTAAGGATGGAACTTTGGGGGATGAAGTGCATGACAGGGTACAATAGGGAAGGAAGGTTGTTGGTTCACTGAAAGCAGTGATGAGAAATAGGGAGGTGAGTATGAAAGTTAAGAAATCACTGCATGATAGTATTGTGATCCCTACCCTGACATATGGAAGCAAGGCGTGGACCTTGTAAGAGGGGAACAAGTCAAGAGTGAGAGCAGTGGAAATGAGTTACTTGAAAGGAGCATGTGTAGTGACATCGAGGGACAGGTTGACGAATGAAGAAGTGAAGGAACGTTGTGGGGTGGATGTGGATGTGGTTGAGAAGATTAGGAGAAATACACTGAGGTGGTTTGGACATGTGAAGAGAATGGAGAATGAAAGACCGACTAAGAGGGTGTATGTAGGTGAGGTGGAGGGAGGGAGAGGGAGGGGTAGACCGAGGATGAGGTGGAGGGATGGAGTTGAGAGGTATATGAGGGAGGGGGGGATGAGTTGGGGGGAGGGTAGTCAAATGGTGGGTGACAGGGCGACTTGGAGGCGTTTTATCTGCGGCCACCCTTTGCGGGATTAGGGCGTCGGGCTATAGATAGATAGATAGAAAAATAGTATTACATAACGTGCCGGTTAGTCATGTGGAAGTTAGTTAACAGCAATAAAGAAATGCAACTCCATTACTTATTCCGTGATCCAGCTGGGACTTATATCACGATCTTACCATCAGGACTCCACTCCTCTCTCATACTATAATTAACCTCATATATATATATATATATATATATATATATATATATATATATATATATATATAGAGAGAGAGAGAGAGAGAGAGAGAGAGAGAGAGAGAGAGAGAGAGAGAGAGAGAGAGAGCCTCTGTGGTATAGTGGTATTGTGTGCGTCCAGGGTTCACGCCACGCCAGGGCCAATGTAGTAAGTGGCCGGGTGAACACTTTGGGAGTGTTCACCCGGCCACTTACTACATTGGCGGACACCAGGGGTGCCGTGGTTGAACCAGTGTCGCTTACTATAAAGTATGCTTGCACCCAGTCGGCTTGCGCCGGCCGATTACACTTGGTTCACAGACTACACACACATCCAAAGCCACTCCAACACGACAATTACACTAACAAGCACTTCTCGCCCTATATACAATCTCTACTAGACAGCCTAAGCCACTTGGTAGAGATACATTGGCTGTATCGTCCCGACTTCGGTCGGGATAGGCCGGTCCTGCAGTGGATACTCAAACGGCTGATGATGATGATATATATATATATATATATATATATATATATATATATATATATATATATATATATATATATATATATATATATATATATTGTTAAGGAACAGAGAAAGATAATGTACACTTTAAGTGAGAAAACTAAAAATCACTACTGTCCCGTAAAGTTTCAGGTTCAAAACAAAAGAGTTAGGTAAAATTACAAGTTAAAGTTTAATGCTCAAACTAACACCAAACATTCAGGACTCATAAGGACAATGTAATGGCAAAAAACAGGTTAAACATATGGTTAACTGCAATAGCCTCTATTAACACGAAATTAGCAAGAGTAAATTTATCTAAGTCAGCCCTGATAAAATGAAAATACACTGGGTAATGCTCAGTTAATGCAAGATAAATTATTACAGATACAAAATATTATCAAAAATGACTGACATAAAACCTTACACTAATCACAAAAACCTTACTAGGCCTAAGAATCAACACCCTATGATACACAGTACAAGAACAAAATGCAATATCACTTATACTCAAATTACACAGCTGCTAGATGGTTGGAGACTTCCTGAGAAACTCACAATAATAATAACTGTACAGGGGAGGACAGAGATGTGAACAAAATGAGGAGCAGATCTAAGTGGCAATGATGCAGAGACTGAGCTCATTATATAGGGGCCAGCAGAGCTTGATACAACTTGTAAGAAGGACGCGCAAATGAAGCCATAGGGACAAAGAGTTGACAATCCCGCTCAGAACAACAGAAAGAACGACTTACTCTACTATAACGGCAGAAGGGGGGGAGTGAGGTAGAACACGCTCGTGATCAAACAGGCAGCATACTGTGCGTTAAAATTACACAAAGGATGATGAAATCATAGGCTATGTAACACCTCCCCACAAAGAAAAAGAAATTTACAAAGGAAATTTCTTATTACTCTAAAACAATCTGTATATGGCATTACAGAACATGCAAAAGTCTTTCCTAGTGTTACAAAACATGAGATCTCCCTAGCACGTTCAGTCATAGGTACTTGCCAGTATCCCTTTAACAAATCAAACTTACTTATGTACCTAGCCTTTCCGATCTTGTCTATGCAATCTTCCACACGAGGGAGAGGGTAAGTGTCTGTTTTGGTTATCTGATTAACACGTCTGTAGTCGATGCAAAGCCGCTGTGACCCACCTGGCTTAGGGACTAGAGCGACAGGAGAACTCCACTCGCTCTGACAGGGCTCAATCATCTTGTGGTCCAACAGGTAGCCAAGCTCCTTCTGGATGAGAGGAACTTTCACTGGGTTCACACGGTAAGGAGGCAGTTTAATTGGCTTTGCGTCTCCAACATCGACATCATGCATCAACACAGTAGTTCTTCCTGGAGTGGCACGGAACACTTGCGGGTACTCCTGCAGTAATGCCGAAAACTCCTGCCTTTCCTCGGGAGGTAGATGAGAAAGCTTAGTCTGGAGATCATTCATGATATCAGGATTCTTCCCCAAACTATCACTCAGGCTCATACTGCATGGTAGAGCTTCACTTGCAGACTCGGGTGGAACAGCTACAGTGCAGACTGGATTATTTTCGTCCCGCCTGTGATATAACTTTAGCATGTTGATGTGACTTAGTTGCTTGTTCTTTCTACGATCTGGTGTGGCGATGACATAGTTGACGTCATTGAGTTTCTTCTCCACGAAATAAGGACCACTAAACTTGGCTTGAAGAGGTTGCCCATGAACCGGTAGCAGAATCAAAACCTGATCTGGCTGAAAGTGGCGTAACCTGGACTTCTTATCATACCAAGTCTTCATTTTCTCCTGAGCAGCTCCTAAATTCTCTCTCACCAGCTGTAAAGCAGTGGACAGCTGTTCTTTGAACTTCATCACATTCTCCAGCAGGTTGACGTCATCTTCCTCCGACAGCCATCATTCCTTGAGTAACTTAAGGGGTCCTCTTACTTCATGGCCAAACAGTAGTTCAAAAGGTGAGAAGCCCAGTGATTCATTTGGAGATTCTCTTGCAGCAAACACAACGAATGGAAGACCTTTATCCCAGTCTTTCTGATGTTCCAAACAGTATTTCTTGAGCATCAATTTGAGTGTTTGATGATAACTCCCCAACGCTCCTTGGGTCTGGGGATGGTAAGCTGAAGACGTGATCTGGGTGATGCCCAACTCTTTCAGAGACTGCTTGAAAACATTTGACATGAAATTATTTCCCCGGTCTGACTGTACCTCCTTGGGCAGACCAAACTTTGTGAAGAACCCTAGCATTTCCTTAACCACGTTCTTTGCTGAGATATTTCTAAGTGGAATGGCTTCAGGATAACGAGTAGCCATATCAATCAGGGTCAACACATAAGAAAATCCTGAAGAAGTCTTAGGAAGAGGGCCCACAATATCCACCAACACACGGGTGAAAGGCGCCTCAAAAGGAGGAATGGGAACTAGAGGTGCAACCTTTTCGGTCTGATTACACTTCCCCACAACTTGACAGGTGTGACAAGACTTACAATACCAGGAAACATCCCTGAAGATACCTGGCCAGTAGAAGTGTTTCAAAATGCGTGCCACAGTCTTCCTCACTCCAAGGTGTCCTGCCAAACTGGAATCATGAGCCACTCTAATGATATCCTGCCTACAAACACGAGGGATGACAACTTGATGTACAACCACCCATTCACAGTCGGCTGATGCTGTTGGGGGTCTCGACTTCCTCATAAGTACTCCTGACTTTATATAACAACAAGTAGAAGCACCAGTTGACTCTTCCTCACTGCAAGCAGAGTTAGCTAGACCTTTCAACTCTGGGTCAGCAACCTGCAACTCAACCAACTCTTGACGAGACAAATTATCAACACTACGGGGTACTGCCTCATCTGGTGAGTGGTCCAAATTAGCAAGAAAAGTGTCAGCTAGGATAACATCATCATCATCATTATCCTCTAAATCACCAGTAACTTTAGACTTAGCCCTAGTGACAGCACATGCAGGGAACACATCAGGGACATCACAATCCCGGGCCGCAGCCACTGGCTCACTAGACAACTGAGGAGCTGGACACACTTGACTTCCACCAATATCATTTCCAAGTAAGAAAGTTACACCTGACATTGGGAGTGTCTCAACCAACCCAACCATAACGGAACCATTAACAAAACCAGACTCTAAATTCACTCTGCACAGAGGGACAGAGAAGTAATTATTCCCTACACCTTGTAAGATTACAGTTTCATCAGAGGAAATAACATTAGAGCCTAGAACACTGGTCAGCATAAGGGATTGGCAAGCACCTGTGTCACGATATATTTTAACTGATTTCCTGTCATTACTGTCCAGAGGACTGACAAAACCATTAGACAGGAAATTAGCACATGAACTCTTGAGAGTGTCACCCACGTTACTGCTCAAAAGAGGAGCTCCATCCTGAGAATTTAAGTTACCCCTCAAAGCAGGTTCAGTTAACTCAGTTAAAGAATTCTGGGAACTCTCAAGGATGGACACTAGACCAATTGACTGAATATTTAAAGACTCCTTTTTGTTCACATCACGCTGTCTCCTGAAACATCTCTCCGGAGTATGACCAAGCTTACTACAATAAGTACATTTACTTTTCTGAAATCTAGAGGTGAAGCTGGTATTTACTTCCTGAGAAACATCATCTTTATTCTCTTTCCTGTTACCTGTACTCTGAGTAGAGGCAACGTACTTACTCTCAGCTTTCCCTTTTTCTCTAGAATATCTCTTGTGAGTGAGAACATATTCATCAGCTAAAACTGCCGCATCAGACAAATTATCTATTCTTCTCTCATCAAGATATAGGCTTACATCTTTATAGATACACCTCTTGAAGTCCTCCAGCAAAATCATCTGCTTAAATTTACCAAAATCAGAATCCACATTCTTAGAATTTAACCACTGCTCTAACAGATCTTCTTTGATTTTTGCATACTCAACATGGGATTGCTTATCTTGCTTATAAGTTGTCCTAAATTTTACTCTATAGGCTTCAGGAACAAGCTCATTGGCCTTAAGAATCAAGCTCTTAACGACATCATAATTATCACATTGATCCTGAGGCAAAGATGCATAAGTTACTTGAGCTTTACCGGTGAGAACAGTTTGAAGGAGTACTGGCCAATACTTTTTGGGCCAATTAAAACCTGTAGCTACCCTCTCAAACAACTGACAATACTTTGTTAAATCAGATTCATTAAAAGGAGGGACAAGTTTAACATTTTTAGCCACATCAAAATCATCAGAGCTAGATGATCCAGTTCCACCTTGTTTCATGCGATACTCATGATCTACCTGAATCCTAGCAAGTTCAATTTGTGCCTGAGCCTTTATCTGTGCCTCCTGAATCCGAGTCTGAGATTCAGTCTCCTTAGCATTTGCTTGAAATTCAGCCTCCTTAACACGAGACTCCGCCTCCTTAGCACGAGCCTCCTGCAGGGCTAGCTGTAACTTAGCTGATTCAATCTGCGTTTGCTCATTTGGAGGAGTTACATTAAACAAGCTTATATTAATCATGTCAACAATTTGATCTTAAGAATGATGAGAGCGAACACCAATTCCCAATTGTTGAGAAACAAGCTTAAGTTCATTCTTTGTTCTGTTTTCTACATCACACACTGTTTGCACATTTGACAAAAAATCTTTGGCTTCATCAAGTGTAGAAATAGTAGACATCATGAATAAATCACATTCACAAAACATCAAGCAATATCCGTATGATAATATCCTGAATATCCTGATAAGAGGTCGCCAAATTTATGTTACGGAACAGAGAAAGATAATGTACACTTTAAGTGAGAAAACTAAAAATCACTACTGTCCCGTAAAGTTTCAGGTTCAAAACAAAAGAGTTAGGTAAAATTACAAGTTAAAGTTTAATGCTCAAACTAACAACAAAACATTCAGGACTCATAAGGACAATGCAATGGCAAAAAACAGGTTAAACATATGGTTAACTGCAACAGCCTCTATTAACACGAAATAAGCAAGAGTAAATTTATCTAAGTCAGCCCTGATAAAATGAAAATACACTGGGTAATGCTTAGTTAATGCAAGATAAATTATTACAGATACAAAATATTATCAAAAATGACTGACATAAAACCTTACACTAATCACAAAAACCTTACTAGGCCTAAGAATCAACACCCTATGATACACAGTACAAGAACAAAATGCAATATCACTTATACTCAAATTACACAGCTGCTAGATGGTTGGAGACTTCCTGAGAAACTCACAATAATAATAACTGTACAGGGGAGGACAGAGATGTGAACAAAATGAGGAGCAGATCTAAGTGGCAATGATGCAGAGACTGAGCTCATTATATAGGGGCCAGCAGAGCTTGATACAACTTGTAAGAAGGACGCGCAAATGAAGCCATAGGGACAAAGAGTTGACAATTCCGCTCAGAACAACAGAAAGAACGACTTACTCTACTATAACGGCAGAAGGGGGGGAGTGAGGTAGAACACGCTCGTGATCAAACAGGCAGCACACTGTGCGTTAAAATTACACAAAGGATGATGAAATCATAGGCTATGTAACAATATATATATATATATATATATATATATATATATATATATATATATATATATATATACAGTACATTACCTGACATTTTTTTTTTCCTTCCTTAATGCCCATACGAAGTTATTTGCTGCGACATGTCGACAAGACTTCGTTACCTCTCATAAGATCCGCTAAATTCTTGTTTCACACATATAACGTATTCGGAATCATTATAAAGAAAAAAATATCATCATATCACTAATAAATAAAGTGGGAGGTTACAAGAAACAGGAACAGAAATGATAAAATAACCATGAAGCAACGACAACGAACTAGGCAACACATCCTCTCGGATATCGATATTTTGTTATTTATTTCACACGCCAAACGATCCACAGAAAATTGAACTTCAAAATGGCTGTGAAATAAAGCTATGCCGTCGACTGCCAGGTTAACAAGTGGATACAACCCTTACAGAACTTGGCAGCCGACGGTGTGGCTCCATCCCACAAGCAGAATTAGATGGACAAGGAAACCAAGAGGAACAGAGGAGATTATTAAGGATAAGGGTTTTACCCATCTCGGTGACCATTCATATTCTCTGACTGCCTGCTGCCTAGGACTTGGAGGAAGGGAAACTGGGCTGCATAATATTCAATACATCACCTACCCAACGCCTCATATGAAACTAAAAAAAAAAAATAAAAATAAAACAGTGGTTGGTAAATTCGGGCTTGTGATTTCTAGCACCTTAATTCAGCTTGTGACTCTTAATATAAAACCTTTCGAAAGTATTGTTAATTTTTTCATGCAAGCTTTCGATTCACAGTTGGGAGAATCTGATTTTTTTTTTTTCAGCATTGTATTAGGGACCTGGATGTAAACTGATACTGCGGGTCATATCTTGTGGGAAAACTGCGACGGGGATAAAAGTTGTCGGCCTTAACCATCCTCGAGCTGTTAATAGACAGATCTAAAGCTTATATTCTGGACGCTCTCTAACACCTCTTCCTATCGATTTAGTTATGGATATTGGTGGTTAATATTTTGTTGCGTTATTTATTCGGAGTATGGCGATACTGGAAGTATTTAGGTAACGGCAGAGTACAGTAATGTGTAAAAAACAATAAATCACCTAGGGAAAGATGTTAGGGAGCTGCGTCAACCAACGAGATGCGGGCCTAAGTCGTTTAAACTGTTTAGTAATAGCCTGATAAATTTGAAAAAGACGTCATCGGATTGATTTTAACCCTGTCCCTGATGTTACGTCATCTTTACGTTATTACTAACACAGCCCGGTGCTTGGAGAGGATGCTTGTGCTATGGGGAGGGATGGGGGAATCCTCACCCTTGTGCAGGCACCCAGACTCCTTTGTAAGTTTTGGTGTTTAACGTTTTTAGTGTTTTCAGTTTATTCCTTTTTCTTTATCGTATCGTCTGTTTCACTGCTGTCCGGTGCCACATGAGGCAGCCGCGCAGTCATTTTTTTTTTAATTAGGTACATCAGTCAATCCTAACAGCACCAGACGATGATGGTTAGCATTGGGAGTGGTTTCCCAAACTACCTTGACTGGATATACCAGTAAAAAACTCCATCACAATTTGAAATCCTTTCTAAGTTGCGTAAATATTTGGATTGAACACAATTACACTGAAGGGGCGTCAGTGGACGGAAGATAAATCCAGTATTTTATGTCAGGTCTGCCCACATTTTGGATGCACAAAGTTTTTCATCATCATCATCATCATCATCATCATCATCATCTTCATCATCATCTATACCTCTTTTCCCTCCCTAAGATGAGGTGTGGTTAGTTGTGATCCACAAACCACATTACTCGTACAGGGGACAGGGCGATATGGAGGAGATTCGTTTGTGGCCACCCCTTACGGGATTATGGCGTCTGGCAATATATATATATATATATATATATATATATATATATATATATATATATATATATATATCCCATTGGGGCCCAGTGTCCCGAGGATTGGACAGAACTGGGATTTTTCAAGTCTTTATAAAGTAGGGAACCCCCGGGTAGGGACCTATGAGCTTCGCGACTATGAGCCGATAGGCGGAGGGCGGTACGCTTAGTACCCTCCCAGTGCAGTGCCTCGCCCAGCACCCCTGGGATCCAATGGGATATATATATAAAGGAAATAAACCGACCAAAATTTGCTCAGTTGAAAGGGCCTCATTCATGATCACTCACGATTAAAAATCGCGAAATCCTGACTCTGCCTCAAAGATATTAACATCCACACTTATGCGCTTTTCCATACGTCCCTCTTCAACCAAGACACACGTCTCCCCTGATGGCTCAGAAACATCAAAGTTCACCAGTTCGTATGGGTCGTCCTCCAAGGCTGGCTCCATTTCAGTACAGCAAACAGTGTAAGTAGGCCATTATACACACCGATCGGTTGTAATGCTCTTTGTTTTATGCAAATTTGCCATCTAGCCCATTATTATTTTTTCACTTTGGTATTCATGTTCATAATGTTTGAATATGACTCTGACAGTTGTGCCGCAAGATTTTATTTCAGTTAATGAATAAATCAGTATTTTTTTTAAACAGGAATATGTCAACCTTTTCTTGCCTGAATGTGGTGAAAATAATGTTTGAGAGAGATGGTTCATAGCCTACCTTTCTTCAGATACCGGCTTATAGTCGATAAGCTCATTTCTTCCAACGTCAGTGATCTGCACGTTACCCAGAAATCCTCAAAGAAAGGAGTAGTCCATCCTGAGCAATACAGGGTTAACATTAACAGTACAACAGCGCCACATTCACACACGCCTCGATTTTGACAGTTTGTAACATAAGTGCTTGTTATCCCAGGTTCATGTGATTGAGAAACCCGGCGAACTGCAGGATGAAACCGCGTTGCATCTAAAGTCCATCATTCTCGTTCCGAGTGATAGAGAGATTAGCTGAGGAGCGTTTGTTTAACCAGGAAGTGGAGTCACCCAGTCATATAGGTGTTACCGCGCCAAGGCGTCCCTGTGAAGAATCTCGGACCAAATAAAAAAAAAAAGACACTTTATCCCTTAGCAGAGTATGATATTCTCTATGAGAGTGGAATATATTTCCCCTATTTTCCTCGAGGATCAAAGGACTTGCTTAGGATAAAAACTTAAGATTCGTTATTTGTCATTACACAAATCTGTTTCTGCGGGAAGAAATACAGGGATAGGGAGGTTGTGTACTCACATTTCCTTATCTTTCAGCAAAGAAGAGGTAATAGTGGTAATGATACCTCTATATTAATGCAGCACTATCTCTTCATTCCACCACATTAGGCACTGTATATTAATAACCTTCAAGGTAAGTTGCGGGAACTAGTCTAGTGATGCGATAACTTATTTGGGGTTAAGGGACATTCAGATCTTGTGAACGTGAGTACTAAAATGAGATATATACAAAGGAATATATATATGTACTATACTGTATATATTGTATTAGTTGCAACCCTTGGCACATGTGAACATGAACCTGGTGGACTGTAGACTAATGTTTTTCTTCTGTAGTCAAGCATCTTCCAGGGGTAAGATTGAA
Organism: Coenobita brevimanus; assembly: GCF_032717465.1. Classification (NCBI taxonomy): domain Eukaryota; kingdom Metazoa; phylum Arthropoda; class Malacostraca; order Decapoda; family Coenobitidae; genus Coenobita; species Coenobita brevimanus. The sequence goes on from NC_136986.1 coordinate 3,526,389, forward strand.
AGGGAGTTGATGGAAGTTTGTGCCATGTGTGTGTGTGTGTGTGTGTGTGTGTGTGTGTGTGTGTGTGTGTGTGTGTGTGTGTGTGTGTGTGTGTGTGTGTGTGTGTGTGTGTGTGTGTAACCTCCCACAGGAACCACCTTGTCATGGTGGGCGGCATGCATACCCCATAAATCTGGTGGGCCATATCGGAGGGGGGAGATCCCTCCAGCCTCAACAAGTGGACTGGGTTACCCATGCTGAAGGGGCCATCAGTGCGGGGTCAGACTAAGTATACCCATCCGCCCTTGGACGCGTCAAGACAACGGGAGGAAATCCTGAATGTAAAATTCGTTGGTGATGTCCTCCAGAAGACAGGGTTTGACAGACAGAGCTCCCGGCAGACTCCTGCAACCCTGAGCAGTAGACGGTCTTGGTGAATCTTCATGCCGCCATCACAGGCTAGGAAGGGCCAAGTAATGTGGCGGTAGGACTGCGTGTGCTCATCACCACACCAAATCCATTCATTGCACAAGCCCACTGCTATATTCACCTCCCATTTCACACAATCATCAAAACTAAATGACCTATGGTGACAGGACTGGGTGACGGTGACAGGTCATGGATATACGTGGAAGTCGCTAGCTCTAATCCTGCACATTAGTGGTCGCTGGCATGATGGCATAGGAGCATGTCATGCCTTCAGCAGCATCCAGTGCGACTATGCAGCCAGAAACGGACACCTAACTGCTTTGTCTGATGGGGAGGGGCTTAGAAAAGGCAACCTAAACATTTGCTGCTCTACATCTGGGCAGATAACAGCGTTTGTCAAGACATTCCACAATGCCGTCGAAGAACCAAAAGAATCCCTCTGACTCTTGCAACCAGGAATATACGGACCTTGTTTGATACTGACCAAAACACAGGACCACACCGTAGGACTGTCCTTGCACATGAACTGAAACGATAATAAATTGACATTACTGCCATATCTGAGATTCGCCTCGCAGGAGAGGGCAACCTAATAGAAGAAGGAGAAGGTTATAAGTACAGGTATTTCTGGAGAGGATACACAGACAACCTACTATAGAAGATCCAATAATCACTTGTGGGTATATCAGAGATGCTGATGTCCTGGCCAAACCTCTCTTTAAAGCCAATATATAACACTCATCAGTGCCTATGCTCCAACGCTTGACTCTAAGACGCCGGAAAAGATTGCTTTAATGACTCTCTCGATGCCACCATTTCCCCAGTACCACTTAATGACAAAGTCATCCTGCTTGAATATTTTAATACCATTGTAGAAAAAGAAAACCACCTCTGATAAGGCGTTGTAGGTTGCCATGGTGTTGCTAACATGAACAACAATGGCCTTAGACAGCTTCCATTATGCTCATAACAAAGTTTGGTCATTACCAACGCCATTTTTCACCTTAAGAACAAACACAAGACACATGGATGGATACACGATCTAGAAACTGGCACCTAAATGATTATGTTAGTATAAGGCAGAGAGATCAAACAGAAGTTCTTATAACCCAGTCCATGAGAGGTGCTGGGTGCTCAGTAGACGCTGCTCTTATACTCACCAAACCTCAACTGGTCACATGCCCTCAAATGCACCGTAGACCATCCTCCAAGAAACTAAACTGTTGCATTTTAAAGGATGCAGCAACTTTTTTTTTTTTTTTTTTTTTTTTTTTTTAATGCGAGGAAGAAGGAACCAAAGGCCATGAGCCCGCAGTCCAAAGGCCATGAGCCCGTAGTACAATTGCAGACAAGCTCTCTCAATGCCCACCACTTGACTTAAACAACAATGCAACAAACCTAGACACAGAATGGCCGAACATTAAGACAATGCTTCATGGCAGTGCAGAGGAAATCCTAGATTTCATCACTCACTCCTGTAATGACTGGTTTGATGATCATGCTGAGGACATACATTACCTTCTTGCATTAAAGAATAGAGCACATAACAACTGGTTGGCTCATCTTTGCTCCCTAAACCAAAAAACTTAATTCCAGAATCTCGTTAATGAAACCCACAGCAAACTGCCTGACATGGAGAATAAATGGTAAACTGAGCAAACAAAAGAGTTGCAATGACTAACTGATATTTTTGACCAACATGGATTCAACAAGTCGATAAAAACTATGTAAGAGCGAACCAAACATATCATAAACACTATGCGTTCAACCGAGGGAGAGGGCCTGAAAGACAAGCAAGCAATCCTAGAACTAGGGACAACAACCCTTCAACACCTTACTGTATCGAAGAAACCCAGGGGAGCACAATACCCTTGATAACACTCCAAATCTCCTCACACAGCAGATCTCAGTGTCCCACCTGCACTTGCAGAAACTATACAGGCCATCCGATCCCTAAAAAATAACAAAAGCATGGGCCCTGATGGCATACCATCTGAACTAATCAAAGAGGGTGGCCAGTTAGTCCACTGGTGCCATAATAATCTCATTCTGGTTATCAGAAATCAAGAACAAATTCTATCTGAATGGCATACATCTAATACTATAACTATCTACAAAAAGAAATGGAAATGCTCATATTGTGACAACAGTAGAGGTATCTCCCTCCTGGTAAATTCTTGCAAAGTAATAGCCAAGATAACGTTCTTCAGTCCTACAAAACATCTGAATGAGTGAACACTTCCTGAAACACAACATGAATTTTGTAAGAAAACACATTCCAGTGATATGAATTTATCTTTGTTCCCAGACAGGTACAGGGGAAACGCCACGAGCAGAAGTGTGAATTCTATATTGCATTTACGAGTACTGATCACGAAAAAGTATTGGACACTGACAGCAGAGAACCTTTATGTAATGCTGTTTCAAAACTTGGAGTTCAAAACGAGTTTCTTACCATTCTGTAGAGTCTGCATGACAACATGAATGCTCGTGAATCCATAGGCGGGTGCTAATCCAAACCCTTCAAAGTGTACGTGTGGGTAAAGAAAGAATGTGTCCTGGCTCCTGTCATTTTCAACATCTGTCTCTCTGCAGTCTCCCTGTTAAGTCAACAACAAATGAATCCTGATGACTTAATAAAAATCCAGTTCCGTCTAGACGATAGCTTATTTAATCTCTGACGTCTTCAAGCAAAGTCAAAAGCTGAACTGACTTCTTACTGAGAGCTGTGCTATCCTTACACATAGCGCAGAAGCCCTACGATAGAATACTGGCATCGTTTCTAATACATACCCTGCAATGAGACTCTAAAAAAGTTTCAGTAAAACAGAGAAATATATCAAAGAAAGAACCTAGTAAAGTCCCATACATTTCAGATAAAGGGCTAAAATGTTAAACAGGTGGAGAATTTTACCTGCCTTGGATGTGTGTTCACAGGTATACATATCTCTGATGCAGAAGTCCTTGCACGAATCAACCATGTCTCGACTTTATCTGGACGTCTCAGACACAGAATGTTTTAATATATCAGCCTAAGTATCGAGACAAGGGTTTCATATATATATATATATATATATATATATATATATATATATATATATATATATATATATGTGTGTGTGTGTGTGTGTGTGTGTGTGTGTGTGTGTGCACACGCGACTCTGGGTATAGGCTTCACAGCCTGCTCCTAAGGCCCAATAGTCCTCCTACATACCATACACTTCTACATGTCACCACTTCGTTGCTAACACCCACCGTCCATATTGATTAAATGCTAGGACTGTCTCATACAGGACAGGTATTGATATTAGCGGGGGTCTCCTTGTAGATCAGTAAAGTCTGATTTTATGAAATTCAAATCCTTAAACTGTTCCCTGCCCCAGCTGGGATTTGAATGTGGGTCCGGTTGGAATGAAGGCAACATCTGCCGATTGACCCACCCCCTCCCCCTACATACATTTGTATGCCTCTTCACTCTCTTATATGGAGGTGAATCCTAGATTAGTTACAAGCTTTATATCAAACAGCCTGAATCATTTCACATTCAATACGTCCAACACATCCTATAACTTACATGGGACGATAAAGTCCCATAATTACGAAGCCTCCAGTGGGCAAAGTCAACAAGAATAAAAACCATGCAGTCTAAGAAACATCTGAGATGGGCTGGACACGTGTTCCGTGTCCTACAGCACCATTTCCAAGCCAGGTTCTGTATGGCCAACTCCCTGCAGCACGTCGCAACCCAGGGGGACAGAATAAAAGACATAATGATCATATTAGAATAATTTTGAAAAAAGGCAACAACATACCAAAAGATCATGAAGCCAATACCTTGGACAAAGAACAATGGCAAACTTTCTGCAGCGAAGGAACAATTAATCTTGAAGAAAATCAGTAACTGGCCAGAGAAAGCGTAGACAGTGGAGGCACAACTAAAACAGAGTTCTCCCATTTAACCAGGATTTTATTGGCCGACTGTGGGGTAAAGTTTGTGGATCCAGCATTATTCTGCAGTCACACATGTTGGCACCAATGACAGTGAGAAACACACCATCATAGTGAGTATACCAGGCGTTGTCTTCTGTAGCACAAGGACAGCTTGAAGTGTGTGTGTGTGTGTGTGTGTGTGTGTGTGTGTGTGTGTGTGTGTGTGTGTGTGTGTGTGTGTGTGTGTGACATAGATGGATCGATAGATAGATAGATAGCTGTATATAGATAGATAGATAGATAGATAGGTAGATAGATAGATATAGATATATATATTGCAAGATGCTTTAATCCCTTATACGGGGTGGCCACAAACAAATCGCCTCCACGTCACCCTGTCCTCCGCCAATTCCCTGCCCTGCTCCCAATTCACATCCCCCTCTCTCATATACCTCTCCACTCCATTCCTCCATCTCATCCTTGGCCTTCTCCTCCCTCTCTCCCCCTCCACCTCACTCATACACTCTCCTCGTCTGTCTCTCACTCCCCATCCTCTCCAAACCACCTCAATGCGTTTCTCCTATCACTTCCTATCATATCCACATCCACACCACAACACTCCTTCACATCCTCATTTGTCTGTCTCTCCATGTGACTCCACAGGCTCCTCTCAAATAGCTCATTTCCATTGCTCTCACTCTTGACTTGTGTCCTTCCAACAACGTCCAAGCTTCACTTCCATACGTAAGAGTTGGTATCACAATACTGTCATGTAGTAAATTTTTCACTTCCATGCTCACTTCCCTGTTTCCTATCACTGCCTTCAAAGAACCAACAACCTTTCTTCCTTGTTGTACCCTTTCAAGCACTTCACCCTCCAAACTTCCATCCCTACTCATCACACTCCCTAAGTACTTAAACGTACTCACATTTTCCATTTCCTCATCATCCAACCTCACTGTACATTCACTGACTTCACTTCTTTCTAAGACCATCACTTTACTCTTCCCTACATTCACCTTTAGATTCCGTTTCTTACACACTCTCCCAAACTCATCCATCAAGCCTTGCAACTCCCCTTCGTCTTCGCTTACCAACACAGCATCATCTGCAAACAAGAGTACAGGGAGTTTTCAAACACTCTCCTCTCTCACCAGGGCCACTCCAACATCCACTGCCCTACCTGGTATCACTTTTGTAACCCCATCCATATACAGATTGAACAACCATGGAGACATGACACATCCTTATTTCAACGCAACCTTCAAATAGAAAAACTCACTCAGTTCACCATCCACACGCACTGCAGCCTTAGCACCTTCATACATACTCCTCACAGATTTCAACAACTTCCCATCTACTCCATATATTCTTAATATTTTCCACAATCCTTGTCTATCCACCCTCTCATATGCTTTCTTCATATCCATGAAGGCCGCATACAACTTCTTTCCCTTCTCTAGAAACTTTTCCACTAAAGATCTAAGAATGAATATCAGATCTACACAACTTTCAGAAGATCGAACAAGAAATTAATGTCGATTTATTTTGTCCTAATTTTCGCTTCATACCTTAGCACATAAATAACGCTGCATGAGTATTTTGTCTGACATTGTAAAGTAAATTTGTAAGCGCCTAATCCTCTATTCATCTGTGATGGCAGATCGTTTGCACATAGTGAGGATGTGGCTGGAAGGCGTATCGGTGAGAGACATTGCACTGGAGACTGGTGCAAGTGTCTCCACGATTTACAGATGGATTCACCGCTGGCAGCAGGAGAGAAACGTGGATGCCAAAGCTTGTCAGAGAATACGTCAGCTCGGAACCACATCCTGGGATACGAGCATAGTGACAGGAGACGACACACTATCACAACAATGTCATTTCATTTCCTTGCCCACAGCTTATTGTGCACAATTAAACATCGTCTCTTGGGACGCATATCCTCTTCCTTTTTATGCTTTAGAAGTCAGTACTCTTGGAATCGCCAAATAGTCATTGTGGGGCTCAAAAAATAATACAAAAATCGCGGGACATCTCTTGGAATCTCGTGTCTCAATCTGTTGCAGGTCAGTCTTGATTTTTTGGTTACAGAAAAGCGTGACAGGACTAAACTGGCGGCGAAACATGAAGTGTAAGACACAAAAAACTCTTTAGGAATATCAAGAAACCATCGTCATTGCTTTCTTTTTAAAAATAAGGCAAACGTTTGCTTAAATAACAATACTTCCTGTCTACGTATACGATCCTGAGTGTATATCCCTTAGCGTTCTTCATATCTATCTTGCTCTCACTTGACGATTTTTTCTTCGATTACATATTTTACTGAAGGAGTTTGATTGAGGATGTTTCTGACTCCTCCCCTGAAGGAGGAATTCTTGTCAGTAGGTAAAAAAAAAAAATCTGCAGTATATCACAATGTAATTATTTAGCAGTTCTGTATACTGTGCATTAGTGCCGGGTTACTTTCCTTGTTTGGCAGCAGGATACCACTGCATATCTCTTAAATCACTCACTGCGATGTATTAGTTACTCTGGCAACCCACAACCTATTTCATTCAACTGGGGAGACATTTCATAGTGAAGGAGTGATTGATGTTATATCGAACCTCTTCACTTTGAAGGCAACGTGAATGAGTTCACTTTCAACATATAGTTTGGTCATTATCTTCAGAATGTGAACTCGTATACCAGTAGATGAAAATAAATCTCAAGTGATTCATTTGTACCCTGTCCTAGTAACTGCTTAATCCAGTCCCGGATTTTTTTCTATGTAATATTTTGCCTTATTGAATAAAAGTCCATACCTATCTCATTCAGTATCATAACATGCTTTCCAGGTAATTTCATCGATTGCTAAAGAGTGCTCAGGCAGTGAGGAATTTGTCATTACGTTCCTTCGGTTTTCCAAGACGAAAACAGCCAAGCTGTTTATTGTCAGACATTCTGCGCTTTTGGTGGAAAGGAATCTTTGTGAATATAACAATAATCCATGTTAATCATCTTGGGGGATCCTAGGAAGGTACCTGTAACCATCCAGGAGGCTCTAGGAAGAGTAATTTCCGACCGGTCTCTCATTGACACTGACTCTGTTAGACTGGCCCCTGGGCCGGTCCGTCACAGAACAAAACCGTAATGAGATATCAAGGGTTGACGTACTCATAGAAGATGTCAGCGTTGTAAAGTGCTTGACAGACCAGGATGATTTCTGCAATATATTATATTAGTTATACTAGGAAATGACCAGGATCCCCCCAGCCATAAGAGACAAGTTGGAAGAGGGTGAAAATGATGAACACAATAAACACTAATATTATTTGGGCACTAACTTAAATACACTACAGTCTCCGAAAGTCCCGTTCCTCCTCCTGCCGCTCAGCAACTCGTAACCTTATATTAGTCTGAGTAAGGTTGCATACCGTCACTGTAATCTGTTTGGTTACTTACACAATTTAGTTTTACCCAGTTGTTAGTTACAATTACTATAACTAATATGATGCTTGAATTACGGATGGGCTGCAGAAGGAACGAAAATTTTGAAACAATAGTCCATTTAGGTCAGTTTCAAAATATGATTAATATTCGTTGTCTCCATATTTTTCATCTTCTCCCAATCTGCATTTTTTATGGGGGAGGCAGATCCTGACCATTGTTCTTTAACTCGCTAAGAACAATCGAAGGGAATAATGAGGACAGTTAACATGAAACAAAATTATCAATAGACCTTTACGGCGGTGAATACCAGAAGGACAGATGACAAAGGCTCGGATTTTCGTGAGTTAAGAAAGCTCCATACCTCCACTTCCTTATGGACATCTTTTTCTGTATGGGTGGTTACTATTATTGTCTACGTTATTTGTGCAGAGTAAAGCGAAATTGGTAGCATTTATGCAACACAAAACAGGACACGAAGGAGTAAAAAATTAAATATATCACAGGCGAAAAGGTACTATAGAGCTTCCTCAACCAACGAGAGCAGGCGTCTAATTAACTGTGGGTGATGAAGCAGGCCCTGATCAACGACACAGCTTTTGGTGATAATTATACAGTCTCCTTCACCAACCCGTCTCTGCCAGGTCCTTAAGATGTACAGTTATATTCATTAATACACCTACACTCATATTTAGTTTCAGTGCACTGTCTTACGAGTACATTTGGAGGATACGTGTGGTGGGTATGGGGAGAGCACATGTTACAGCTATGTGTGTCTGTGTGTGTGTGTGTGTGTGTGTGTGTGTGATCACTGACCAAAGTAGTATTAGTGGTAGTACTAGTAACTGCAAATCCCGGCTCATCTGAAATGTGAGACCTGTGGGCTGGAAGCTAAACCTACCTTCCTCCTACAGCTAAAGATTCTCCTTGTCGGGAGGGAAGTTGATGAGAGACGTTTGTATAACCAGGCGGTGTAGCCATCTGGCCCTGTCTGTGACACTGCATAATGGCGTCCATATTTATCACAATCCAATTCTCCTTCTTCTGTATAATTATTCCGAATGTCTGTCTGGGAACTTTTTTTTTTTTTTTCTTTTTTAAGGGCAGGAGGAAGGAACCAAAGGCCATAAGCCTGCAAATTGTTCCCTCCAAGAAAAAACGAAAACAAGATAACATACCAAAAAGATAAGTTCAAGATCCGATCATTTCGAGATGCCTGGACTAACTGCGTTTGAAAGATTGGAGATGGTAGGCAGTAGGGAATACAGACAGAGAGAAACAGTTCCAGAGTGGATTGGGAGTAACGGATAACTCTTGCATTAGAAAGCTGGACAGAAAACGGATGGGAGTTTGTTACCAGATGAATGTCACACGCCCGCCGTAGTGGTGGAGAGATGCAAGCAGACAATTCTGAGGAGCAGTGACCATTGAAGCAGCAACAGAAAAGGGATAAAGATGCAACAGTACAGTGAAGAGACAGAGGTGGAAGGGAGCCAGTATGAGGAGGAGAGTTATTGAGACGAAAAGCCTTGAACTCTACGTTGTTGAGGAAAGCTTCATGTGGGGAGCTTCCCCACACATGAGATTTGTACTCCACACAGAGAGGAATAAAACCCATATAAAAAGTTAACATCTGAGCATGGGTAAATAAGTCACCGGTTCAGCTTAGCACATCCAATCTCTTCGAAGCAGATATTACAAGAGAGGTAATACGTTCTTTCCAAGATATATCCTGAAGAATGAAACCCCAAGTATGTTTAAAGATGCTGTAGGATTGAACCAGATAATATTAAAAATTAGAGGTACAGTACTCCTGTAGAAGATGTTGTCAGGTTGATAGATGTAATAACTAAGTTTTTGATGCAATAAAAACAGCAAGACGTTTCTTACCCTAGTCAGAGATATGAGCCAAATTAGACATTAGGTGTGCCATAGCCTCATCCCCTGTTTGCTGAAGTAAATAAAGATGGATGCTATGGGAAGTGAATGGAAAGGTGAAGGATGGAGTCATCAGCATATGAGTGGAGCAGATGTAAAACTCATAATGTCATTAATGAATATAAGGAAGAGTTGGTGATAGGACAGAGCCCTGAGGAACACCACTACTGATAACTCTAGGAGAACAACGGTGGCCGTTTACAAGAGGAGCTAAAGAACGACCAGAGAGGAAGCTAGAGATGAGGGCACAAATAGGACAGAAACCGATTTGGAAATTTATGCCAAACCTGATCCAAAGCATTTGAGATGGCAAGTGCAGTGGCAAAGGTTTCGCCAAAGTCCTGAAAGGAGGATGACCAGGAGTCAGAAATGTTGGTGAGAAGATCGTCAGTGGAGCGTCTGTGGAGGAACCCATACAGACAATCAGAAAGAAGATTGTGATAGGAAAGATGCTTTGATTTTGTTTTTGTTACAGGACTCAAAAACTTTTGAAATATTTAACGAAGTCGTCACCTCACTATGGGCAATTTCTCAGGAACTACAGAAAATCACTTGTTTTCAAACCTTAATATCTCGGACACTATAACACTTAGGGAAGTTAATTAATGGCCATTTTACTCATCAACATTTCCTCTTGCGTATTAAAGTATCCCTAGGTTTCTAGGTCGTTGCGGTGATGAGCAATGACGTGATGAAGAAAACTAATTTTCTGCATGAGAGCGTCGTGATAGCAGGACATGTTCTTGCACCGACTATGGCTTTGCTCTCAACGTGATAACTTACTCCACTACTAGATAAACTAGCCACCTTTGCATCTTAGGCATGCCTTATGGCACTATCACTGTGGCCTTTTCTAGTATTCTTGGAAAGAGACTTGGCAGGGGTGGATGATGGAATTGACTACAAGTAGCACAGATGGAATCAGACAAAGAGGAACCTGAAGAAAGCGTTGTACACCTGGCAAAGGCAAGAAACAGACTGACTCTCGCCTGTGTGGTACAGAAGGAATCCCTCCCTACACTTTGGTGGCAAGATGAAATAGCAGCCAGTTTAAACGGTGCCGGGAAGACACTTGCGTGTATAGCGGTTACTAAGCATTCCCGTAGCAGCCTGATTGTGATGTTTAAACTTTACCCGGCGGGTGGGAGTTAAAGCAAATGGGCCATAGTTTGAGGCTGGGGAATGGTTACCTTTCTTTGGGACAGGCTGAATGAGAGCAAACTCCAAGCAAGAAGGAAAGGTACATGTTGATAGACAAAGGTGAAAGAGTTTACCTAGGCAGGGTGTAAGTACAGATGCACAGTTTGTGAGGACAACAGGAGAGACCCCATCAGGCCCATATGCCTTGTTAGTATTGTGGTCAGTTAAGGCAGAAGAAAAATCAGTTGATAACATTTTAATGTCAGCCTTGAGGAAGTCAGAGGGGGGAAATGATGGAAGAACAGCATCAGAAATGTGCAACGTGAAATTGGGGAAGAAAGTCTGAACAAAGATTTCTGTTTTGCCAGTAGAAGAAATAGCTACAGAGCCATCAGAGTGGAAAAGAGGAGGGAAGGATAATGACATAAAGTTGTTAGAGATTCTTGGCATGGTAGGAGAATGGGCTGGAAGAATTCGAATCAGAGAGTTCAGAGCATTTAGTACGAAAGAAATAATTTTCACCAGAACGAAGAACAGGCTTTGCACGATTCTGGGCAGAAGCATACAAGAGATGAAATTCAGAAGTGGGTTGGCTCAAGTACCTTTTGTAGGCCTTCTCCTTGTTGTGGATAGTATTAGAACATCAGTGACTAAATCTTTTTTTTTCTGCATTAGTTAAGGATATGAGAAAGGACTATATGCTTCCATGCCCGAGAAAATAACGTCCATATTGCACAAGACACACTCAGATGTCCCCTGACCATGGAAGCAATAGTCATCCAGGGAAAATTAAAGAAAGTACTGCCTGTTGGCCTTCCAATGTGCAGCTCCAAAGTACCACATCTGCTTCTTTGGTGGGTCAACAGGCCTTACTGGAACGATAGGACTAGTTAAGGTGATAATTTTGTGATCGGGGGAACCCAACGGAGAGGGAAGGTTAACAGCGTAAGCAGAAGGATTAGTTGTAAGGATGAGGTCAGGAATGATGGAGCTCTCTCCAAGGCAGTCAGGGGTATGGGTAGGGGACGGTAGAAGATGCTCTAGGTCATTAAGGAGAGAAAAAAATGTAGACTCGTTCACCAGCAGGATCAGTGAAAGGAGAGGAGAGCCAAATGTGGTGATGAACACTGAAATCTCCCAAAATGGAGGTTTTAGGGAAAGGAGAAATGGATAGCATGTGGTCCATCTTAGAAGTAAAGTAGTCAAAGAATTTTTCATAGTCTTTAGAATTAGGAGATAAGTAAACAGAACATTTACATTTACTCAGAGAATGACAGGAAAGCCAGAGCCTGAGAGTACAGAATTCAGACGATGCAAGTTCAGGAACAGGAGAGAAAGATATGTCGTTGCATACATATACACAACAGCCATCTTGGGCTTTGAAATGGGTATAGAGACAGTAGGTGGATACACAGAAGGGTTTGCTATCCATCACCTCTGTCAGCTGAGTCTTAGTTAGGAAGAGAGGGTGGAGTTTAGAGGCGGAGTGGTGGCTCTCAACCAAGAGAAAACTAGAGGATAGGCCACAAATGTTGCAGAAATGCAGAAGTGAGTCAGACAGTGGTTCCAGGCATCAACGGGAGGTGGGCAGATGGTGGGGGCTTTGATGCTCACCCCCTCCCTGGGGACTGCGAGGCTTGGTTAGTAAATGACTTTTTTTTTTTAATAGAAAGTGAAATATGTAATGGGCATTTAGGGTGTATAGTAGGGAGTAGACTATAGCGCTAGTCAAGCAGGGCATTACTCCCAAGGTGGTTGGAAAGCTGTTGATAGGGAGAGCTAAAGCCTTCGTTTCGTCAGCCCTCGGAACTAGTTCCTAACCATCGCCCTTTGCTGAACTTTATCAGTGTTTTGGTAACAAAGAGAAAAGGCCAGCATGCTCTACAATACAAGCTCCTCTAACTGTCAACACCAAACTACATGCACATTACAAACTAAATTTAGTGCACAAAATTAAAACAAAAATGGCTTCTGTTAACTCAACCTTAGAGTCCCCTGTGGGGGGGACCATCAAAGTCCCAACCATCCGCCCCTCTCCTGATGACGACCCAGTGAAATACCTGGAAATACTGTCTTACTAACTCCTTCATTTCTGCAACAATAATGGCCTTACCTCTAACCTTCTCTCTGTTGAACACCATGTCTCTCCTACTAAATCTTACCTTCTCTTCCTGAGACTCAACTGTCTGACAAGACTGATAACAAACTCTTCTCTGTATCCTACTACTTCCTCTATACTCATTTCGGAGCCAAAGGTGGCTGTTGTGTATATGAACACAACGACATATCATCCTCTTGTGTTCCTGAACTTGAATCTTCCGAATTATGCACCCTTTGGCATCAGCTTTCCTTTCATTCTCTGACTAAATATATCTGTTCTGTTTACTTATCCCCTTATTCTACTAACTATGAAATATTCTTCGATTATCTTACTTCTAACATGGAACACATTCTCTCAATGTCTCATCTCTAAAATCTCCATTCTAGGATATTTCAATGATCACCAACACCTTAGGCTCTCCTCCCTTTTACTAATCCACCTGGTGAACAAGCCTACATCTTTTCTATCCTTAATGACCTAGAGCAGTTTGTACAAAACATACCCGAATAACTGGCTGCTTAGGAGAGAGTTTCAACATACGTAACCTCTTCTTTACAAGTAATCCTTCTGCCTACACTATTAATCATTCCTCTCCATTGGGCTCTTCTGATCACAACCTTATCACCTTAACATGTCCCATCGCTCAGTAAGGCCTGTGGACCATCCAATGAAGTGCTGGTTGTGACACTTTGGAGCTGCTGATTGGGAGGCCCTCAGAAAGAACTTTGGTTTTCCCTGGAATAGTTGTTGATGGCTGAGAGCCATTTGAGGGGGGCCTTGTGCATTACAGAGGTTATTCTCTCAGGCATGTTTTTTCTTTTTTTAATGTAAGAAAGAAGGAACCAAAGGCCACAAGCCCGCAATAACTGTTCCATCCAAGAGAAAAACAAAATATAAGAGAGAGCCAAATTCAAGATCCGATCATTTTGAGACGCCTGGACACGCTGCGTTTGAAAGACTGGAGATCATAGGAAGCAGGAAATACTGACAGAGGGAGACAGTTCCAGAGTTGACCTGTTGCATAAATGAAGGACTGGGAGTAACGGTTAACTCTTGCATTAGAGAGTTGGACAGAAAAGGGATAAGAGTTTGCTGCTAGACGGGTGCTATACGCCCATGGTAGAGGAGGAGGGATGCATGCAGACAGTTAAGAGGAACAGTGACCATTAAAGTAGCGATAGAAAAGAGATAAAGATGCAACAGTGTGGCGAAGAGACAGAGGTTGAAGGGAGTCAGTAAGAGAAGGAGAGTTAATGAGATGAAAAGCCTTTGACTCCACCCTATTGAGAAGAGCTGTATGTGGGGAACCTCCCCACACATGAGAGTTGTACTCCACACAGCGGCGGATAAAATCCATGTATAGAGTCATCAATTGTGCAGGGGTAAAGAAGGAATGGAGTCAGCCTAGCACACCTAATCTCTTGGAAGCAGATTTTACAAGAGATGTAGTATGATCTTTCCAAGATGAGTCCCAAGTAAATGAAACCCCAAACATGTTCAAGGATCATGCAGGATTAAGCTGAATATTATTAAACATTAGTGGGTACACCTGTGGAAGATTCTGTCAGGTTGACAGACGTAAGAACTGAGTCTTTAATGCATTAAAAATAACCAGATTATTTTTACCCCAGTCAGAGATACGAGCCCAGCCAGACATTAGGTGTGCCATAGCTTCATCCCTTGTTTGTTGAAGTAACTGCTGAGATGGACGTTGCGGGAACCGAATGGAAAGGTGATGGGTGGAGTCATCAGCATATGAGTGGATGGGTTAGATGTACAGCTTAGAAGGTCATTAATGAATAAAAGGAAGAGAGTTGGTGATAGGACAGAGCCCTGAGGAACACCACTGTTGATAGACCTAGGAGGAGAACGATGGCCGTCTACAACAGCGGCTATAAACGACCAGAAAGGAAGCTGTAGATGAAGGCACAGATGGAAGTACAGAAACCGTAAGAGGGTAGTTTGGAACTTAAAGATTTATGCCAGACTCGATCGAAGGGCTTTGAGATGTAATGTGCAATGGCAAAGCTTTTGCCATAGTCCCAAAAGGAGGATGACCAGGAGTCTGAAAGGATAGTGAGAAGATCGCCAGTGGAACGTCCCTGCCGGAGCCCATACTGACGATCAGAAAGAAGTTTGTGATAGGAAAGATGCTTTGGTATTTTTCTATTAAGAATTGACTTGAAAATTTTTGAGGGATGTTAAAGCAATTGGACGATAGTTAGATGGTTGGGAATGGTCACCCTTCTTTGGGACTGGCTGAATGACAGCAAACTTCCAGCAAGAAGGAAAGGTACAAGTTGATAGACAAAGGTGAAAGAAATAACCTAGGCAGGGTATAAGGACAGAAGCACAGTTCTTGAGAACAACAGGAGGGACTCAATCAGGCCCATATACCTTGTTAGTACTGAGGCCTGTGATGGCAGAAAATACGTCAGCTGAAGAAATATAATTGTCAGCCATGAAGAAGTCAGAAGGGGGCTGTGATGGAGGAACAGCACCGGAAGTGTCTAAGGTGGAATTGGAGGAGAAAGTCTGAGTGAAGAGATCTGCTTTATTGGTAGAAGAAATAACTACAGAGCCATCAGAGTAGAAAAGAGGAGGGAAGGATGATGAGGTAAAGGTGTTAGAAAGGTTTTTGGCAAGGTGCCAAAAGGAGAGGGAAGAATTCGAGTTGGAGAGTTGAGAGCATTTAGTATTAATGAAATTAATTTTAGCAGAGCAAAGAACAGACTTAGCATGATTCCGGCCAGAAACATATAAAAAATGTGATTCAGGGGTGGGTTGGTTCCAGTACCTTTTATAGGCTCTCTCCTTGTTGCAGACAGCATTAGAACAACCGAGATTAAATCAAGGCTTTCTTGCATTAGTCAAAGGATATGAGAAAGGAATGTATGCTTCCATGCCCGATAGAATAACCTTCGTAATGCACAAGGGACACTCAGATGGCTTCCGGCCATGGAAGCAATAATCATTCCAAGAAAAACAAAGAAGTACTGCCTGAGGGCCCCACAATCCGCAGCTCCAAAGTGCCACAGACGACGTTTCTTTGAAGGGTCCACATGCCATACCAGAGCAATAGGACAGGTTAAGATGATAAGGTTGTGATTGGAGGAGCCCAACAGAGAGAAAAGATTAACAGTGTAAGCAGAAAGATTAACTGTAAGGAAGAGGTCAAGTATGTTGGAGCTCTCTCCAAGGCAGTCAGGGATACAGGTAGGGTGCTGTACAAGCTGCTCTAGGTCATTAAGGATAGAAACGGTGTAGGCTTGATTACCAGGTGGATCAGTGAAAGGAGAGGAAAGCCAAAGGTGGTGGTGAACATTGAAATCTCCTAGAATTGAGATTTCAGAGAAAGGAAAAATGGATAGGATGTGCTCCATCGTAGAAGTAAGATAGTCAAAGAATATTTGATAGTCAGTAGATTAGTAAACAGTGCAGATATATTTAGTCAGAGAATGACAGGAAAGCCGAAGCCAGACTGTAGAAAATTCAGAGGAATCGAGTTCAGGAACACGAGAGCAGGCTAAGTCGTTGCCTATATATACACAACAGCTATGAAATGAGTATAGAGACAGTAGGAGGATACAGAAAAGGATTTGCTGTCAGTTGCCTCAGACAACTGAGTCTCAGTCAGGAAAAGCAGGTGAGGTTTAGAGGAGTAGAGGTGGTGCTCAACAGAGCGAAAGTTGGAGGAAAGGCCACGAATGTTGTAGAAATGAAGAAGAAGTGAATCAGACAGTGGTTCCAGGCATACACTCCGTTCTCATATCCTCTGACTAATGCACACAAAAATCTTAGTTTAATCAAGCTTTTTCTGATGCTGTCCACAACAAAGACAAGGTCTACAAAAGGTACTGGAACCAACTCACTCCTGATTCTCATCATTATTTATGTTTCTGCTCGGAATCGTGCTATGTCTGTTCCTCGTTCTGCTAAAAATTATTTCATCCGTACTAAATACTCTGAACTATCCAACTCGAATTCTTCCTGCTCCTTCTGGCACCTTGCCAGATACTATTCTAATAACTTTCCTTCATCATTCTTCTTTCCTCTTTTCCACTCCGATGGCTCTGTAGCTATTTCTTCTACTGATAAAGCAAAGCTCTTCGCTCAGACTTTCTCCTCCAATTCCACCTTTGACGATTACTGGTGCTGTTCCTCCTTCACTTCCCCCCTCTGACTTCCTCATGGCTTTAACATTAAAATTTCGTCAGCTGATGTATTTTCAGCTATCATTGGCCATAATACTAACAAGGGATATTGGCCTGATGGAGTCCCTTCTCTTGTCCTTAAGAGCTTTGTTTCTGCACTTACACCCTGCCTAATTAAACTCTTTTGCCTCTGTCTGTCGACTTGTACCTTTCCTTCCAGCTCGAAGTTCGCTCTCATTCAGCCTGTCCCAAAGAAGGATGACCATTCCCAGCCCTCTAACTATCGCCCTGTTGCTTTAACCTCCTGTATTTAATAATTTCTGAGTCTCTTCTTAACCATAAAAATCAAAGCACATATCCTATCACAACCTTCTTTCTGATCAGTATGGGTTCGACCAGGGACACTCCACTGTGGATATTCCCTCCAACCTTTTAGACTCCTGGTCATCCTCCATTCTGGACTTTGGCTAACACTTTGCCATTGCACTTGATATCTAATGCCTTTCGATAGAGCTTGGCATAAATCTTTACATTCCAATCTGTCCCCTTACGTTTCTATCCTTGTATCTGTGCATTCAACTCTAGTTTCCTTCCTTGCCAATCTATAGCTGCTGTTGTAGATGGCCTCCGCTCTTCTCCCACAGCTATAAATATTGGTGTTCCTCAGGGCTCTGCCCTATGTCCAACTCTCTTTCTTTTATTCACCAATGATCTTCTAAGCTGTACAGGCAGTCCTATCCGGTCATATGTTGACGACTTCAATCGTCACATTTCCATTCCCTTCCATGAACATCGATCTCGGGAATTCAGCAAACAAGGGAAGAGGTTATTGCACACCTAATGTCTGACTTGGCTCATATCTTTACGTCTGCACAGTTGTTGAATTTATCCACGGGTTATATTCGCCCTTGTGTTGAGTACAACTCTCCTGTGTAGGGAGGTTCCCCCACATACAGCTCATCTCAGCAAGGTGGAGTCAAAGGCTTTTTGTCTCAACAGCTCTCCTCCTCCAACTGGCTCTCTTCAACCTCAATTTCTTCGCCACAGCGTGGCTGGGGGGACACAATCTGGCCGCACTATGGGATGGTACTGCTACTCAGCGGCCGGGTTGTGTTAGGAAGAATACTGCCACCGTATTCCCTGCGTGTCGTAAAAGGCGACTAAAAGGTGTGGGGTGAGGGGACTAGGGACCCCCTCCTCTGTTTTTTAGTTCCTAAAAAGAGACAGGCCTGAGAAAGGAATGGGGGATGGAGTTATCCCCGTACCCTGAAGATTGGGTCTATGAATGTGCGTGGATGTAGTACGACTGAGGCTAAAAGGGAGGAGACTGGGAGAATGTTTGTGAGAGAAGAAAGTTGGATGTGTTAGCTTTGAGTGAAACGAAGATGAAAGGGAAGGGTGAGTCTATGTTTGGAAGTGTGAATGGAAGATTGTCAGGTGTTGATAGAGGAAGGAAAAGAGAAGGTGTGGCCTTGTTAGTGAGTCCGGAAGTACAGCCTTGTGTGATTGAATGGAAGGAGGTGTCATCGAGACTGACGTGGGTGAAAGCGAAATTTGAACGTGAGTTATGGGTGTTTGTGAGTGCATATGGGCCTGGTAGTGAAAGGGATGAAGAAGAGAGGGAGTCTTTCTGGAATGATGTTGATGAGTGTCTGCAGAGTTTTGGAGCGAAAGTGAATGTGGTAATGATGGGAGATCTGAATGCTAGAGTGGGAAATGTAGCAGTTGAAGGTGTAGTTGGTATGCATGGTGTGCCTGGAAGAAATGAAAATGGGGAACGAATGATAACGATGTGTGTTGAGCAAGAGATGGTGATTGGAAATACGCTGTTTGACAAGAAAGATATTTATAAGTGTACATGGGTGAGACAGGAGGGTGGAAGGGTTGTTGATAGAGCTTTGATGGACTATGTGGTTGTGTCTAGGAATGTAATAGGAAGATTGTTGGATGTGAGAGTACTGAGAGGGGAAGGTGGAGGTATGTCTGGCCACTACCTGGTGGAGGGAAAGTTAACAGTAGGTAAGAGATGGGTGAGAGCTAGTAGGGTTAAGTGTGGCAGGGAGGTTTTGAAAGTGAGTGAGTTGGATAAAAGAGAGAAAAAGATAGAGTATCAGAAGAAATTGAAAGATGAGTGGAACTCAGTGAAAGATCGGGAATATGGCAGTGTGGAGGAGGAATGGCAGTTATTTAAGAGTGCTGTTTTGGGGCATGCAGAAGAGGTGTGTGGTGTGAGACGTGTGGGTGGTGGTGTAAGAAAAGGAATTCAATGGTGGTGCGAGGAAGTAAGTATGGCTGTGGCTGAGAAGAGACGTGCATATGAAGTGTGGCTCCAGAGGAAGGATGAGATGTCATATGAAAGGTATAAAGAAAAGAGGAATAGAGCGAGAAGGGCTGTGCGTGATGCTAAAGTGGCAGCAGATGAGAGGTGGGGTAGGTGGCTGACAGAGGATTTTCAACAGAATAAGAAAATGTTTTGGAAGGAGGTGAAAAGGGTGCGAAAGGGAGAGTCTGGGAAGGAAGAACGAGTAAAAGCAGAGGATGGAAGGTATGTTAATTGAGATGGATGCAGTAAGGAAGAGATGGGCAGGGTATTTTGAAAGATTGTTAAATGTAGAGGAGGAAAGGGTGGCTGAGATTGTGGTGGATGGAAGGGTGCAAGGAATAAATGTGTTGGGAGAGTTGAATGATTCTTTGATCACGAAGGAGGAAATGGATAATGAGATGAAAACAGGGAAAGCTGCAGGTATGGATGGGTGTGCTGTGGAATGCCTGAAGGGTGGTGGAGTGACTATTGTTGACTGGTTAGTAAGATTGTTGAATGTGTGTTTTGTGAAAGGTATGGTGCCAATTGACTGTGCAAGTGCTTGCGTGGTCCCATTGTATAAAGGCAAGGGTGATGAGTATGAATTTACTAGCTTAAGGGGTATAAGTCTGTTGAGTGATGTAGGTAAGGTGTATGGTACAGTGTTGATTATGAGAGGTAGAGAGGGTACAGAGGGAGTGATTGGTGATGAGCAGTGTGGCTTTAGGAGAGGGAGGGGATGTGTGGATCAGGTGTTTGCGGTGAGACAAGTGTGTGAAAAGTATTTAGCGAATGGCAAGGATGTGTTTTGGGCATTTATGGATTTAGAGAAAGCGTATGATAGAATTGATAGGGAGGCTTTGTGGACTGTTTTAAGATTGTATGGACTTGATGGTAGGTTACTTAAGGGGTGAAAAGTTTTTATGTAAATAATACAGTGTGTGTAAGTGTGGGAAATGCTGTGAGTGATTGGCTTCCTGTGAGAGTGGGGCTGCGACAGGGATGTGTGATGTCGCCTTGGATGTTTAATATTTACATGGATGGTGTTGTAAGGGAGGTGAATGCAAGAGTTTTAGGTGGAGGTCTGAGTCTGGTGAATGTTGTTGGTGGAGAGTGGAATCTGAAGCAGCTGCTGTTTGCAGATGATACTGCACTGGTGGCTGATTCAGAGGGGAGATTGAGACAGTTGGTAGAGGAGTTTGGAAGGGTGTGTGAAATGAGGAAATTGAAAGTAAATGAGAATAAGAGTAAAGTGATGAAGTGTACGAGGTTGGTAGATGGTAGGGGGATGAATATAGTTTTGAATGGCGAGTTGCTTGAGGAGGTAGAGTGTTTTAAATATCTAGGGTCACATGTTGCTGTGGATGGAAGAATAGATGCAGAAGTGAAGTTAGAATAAATGAAGTAGGAAAGGTGCTGGGAGGAATGAAAAAAGTGTTTAGATATCGTTCGGTTAGAATGGATGTAAAGAGAAGGCTGTATGACAGTGTTGTGGTACCGACTGCATTATATGGGGCTGAAACATGGAATACGGGTGTAGCAGAGAGGAAAAGTTTGAATGTAATGGAGATGAGGTGTCTGAGGAGTATGTGTGGAGTGACGCGTATGGATCGAGTGTGAAATGATGAAGTGCGAAGGAGAACTGGAGTTATTTGGGAGATGGCTGGTAGAGTTGAGCAGAGGGTGTTGCGATGGTTTGGGTATATGGAGAGAATGGATAATGAGCGATTGTTGAAAAAGATAACTAGATCTGATGTGAGAGGTGTAAGGCTGAGAGGAAGACCACGAATAGGATGGATGGACAGTGTGGAGAGAGCGATGGATGAGAGAGGGATGTCTGTTGAGCAAGGAAGAGAGGCTGTGTGTGACAGAAATGAATGGAGAGAATTTGTGAATGAATAAGTGATGACGCAGCCCTGAGGGGATATTCTCCCGCATTTGGTCTCATCAGCTAGTCAGGTCAGGTGCGGGTACGGGGATGAGTCTGTTATGATGTGGCAGGGGTAAACCAGCTCTGCTGTCGGGCCCTGCTGCGGATGTCACTGATTGCATTGCGCACTTGACCCTTGTACGGTGTGGTGCAGTGAGGATCTGTCCGTTCTCCCCTTTGGGGCTAAGATGCGAATGAATGTGTTTGAATGGATGAGTAAATGGGGAGTGTGTCGTCCTGTCTCGGCTACCTCCCTTTCCTTGGAGGAAGCAGCCTAGGTATATAGATATAGATAGATGTCAATGGTCATTGCTCGTTTAAACTGTCTGCTTGCATTCCTCCACAAATGCAGCGGGTGTGTAGCACCCAGTTAGCAACAAACTCTCCAGTCTTTCAAACGCAAAGTGTCCTGGCATCTCGAAATCAAATGAAAGTATTTCGTCTTTTTTTTTTCTTGGAGGCAAGAATCTGCGGCCTTTTGGCCTTTGGTTCCATCTTTCTTATATACAAAAAAATTGTTGTCTGGTGTTGACAGCTAGAGGAACTTGTACTAGAGAGCATGCAGGCCTGCTCTCTGTTACTGAAATACCGAAAAAGTTCAGCAAAAGTTGAGTGTCAGGAGTTAGTCCCGAGGGCTGATGAAATAGGAGCTCCAGCTCTCCTTGTGTCCGCTATAAAAGCCTGAAGTTTACAAGGTTCACTGTCGCATATTTGCTTGGTTATAGATAAGGCCCTGGGGAAGGTTTCATGCACCATATAGATATACTTCAGGATTAGTAAAAGGGGTGCTTGCTCCGTTTCAATTGCCCACTAAAAATTTATTCACCATTTTACATATAGAGTAAAACGGTGTTTGCCCACAAACAAATGCAAAAGAATTTAACTTGAACCACTGGAACTACTCTTGAACCTTCTAAAAAAGAGTCAGCCTCCAGCACTTATTGTCCTGCTAATTATGTACGGTTTTTAAGATAAGGGAATCGAGTTTCGGATGGATCTGCTTAAAGGCTCAGTTAGGTAAAAGACACCATAAGAACCGTATTTTAGGCTTGGGGAGGAAGCACAACCTTTATCCTACACCCCCCAAAAAAGACAAATAGTTTTTACGGTACAGGAATTAAATCTCGCCTTAAATGTCGAGACTGAGTGTCCCAACCACAGGCCTGTACAGTTCTGATGAAGAAGAAAGGATTGGATGAATGGATGGGAAAAAAGATTTTGTGTGCATTAACCCTAGAATACTTACGTCGGGTTGATTTCCCTGTTCGGCGATTTATTTATTTGTTATTTTGTTATGATAAGAGCTTTGGAGCTGTCCTTCCCTATACCTTCAATCCACCCTACCCCCTACCTACATAGGTAGTGGTGTGGTTTTTATCACCATGATATTTGGGTTTAAAGTGTTTTTTACCTGACAAAAGCATTTGTGTTACATTTTTTTTTATTTTTGTGTTTTCCTTTTTTTCCAGGTGTATAATTAGTTTCTGATTAAATCAAAGAGACTATAGGGTGAAAACAATATAAAAGAGTCTAAATTGATAAAAAAGGTGTTTCACAGGTATAATGTGGATTAAGTGCTTTTTACCCGACAAAAGCATTTGTTTTACATTTTTGTAAATCTTTTTTTTTTTAGGTGTATAATTAGTGTATGATTATATCAAAGAGACTAAAGTGTACAGAGACTAAAATAGACTAAACTGAAAGAAAATGTCGAAAAAAAAAATTCTCCCGCCGAAAGCAGTACTGTGAGGATAATAACGTAAGCATCTAGGGTTAATACATACTAAAATTGGTCATGGGAACCGTTACAAATAAGTGCTGACCTCCATTCCAAATTCCAGATCCCTCGTCCTCCTCCTCAAAAAAAAAAAAAAAAAAAAAAAAAAAAGATCAGTGGATGATTTAGTGGGTGTGTTATTATGTGAGAGGAGTGAATGATGAAGTGAAAGAGAGAGAGATTGTTCAGGTGCTTGAGGATGCAAAAGTGGATATATGTGGATTGACTGAGACTAAATGGCAAGGTGAAAGGGTGAGAGAATGGGAATATGGTGTAGGTATATGTGTGGGAGTCAGTGAGAATGAGAGGGCAAGAGAGGGAGTATGTCTGATGATAAGCAAGAAGTGGAAGGAGAATATAAGAGAGTATGGAACAGTGGGTGCAAGGATTGTATGGGTGAGGATGAAAGTAGGTATACAAGCATGGGCGATTGTATGTGTGTATGCTCCAACAGAGGATCGAGTGGCAAGAGTGAAAGATGAGTTTTGGGAGAGAGTAGAAGCATGTATGGACAAGTTTGAGAGGAGCGAGAGAGTGCTGTTGATTGGAGACATGAATGGCAAAGTTGGGAATGTACGAGTGGATGGAGTGGTTGGTCAGTGGGGTGTGCCAGCTGAAGTAGATGGGAATGGTAGTGCTTTGGTGGACATCTGTGCTTGTAAGGGGTTGGCAATAGCCAACACCTACTTTCGTCATAAGATGATCCACTGGTATACATGGAGAGTAATGAGGAGGATGGATGGTGAACTTGTTGAACAAAAGGCAATGATAGACTACGTGTGTGTGGATGAGCGAATGAGAAGACAAGTGTTGGATGCAAGAGTGTGGAGAGGGTGGGGGAATGGAGTCTCGGACCAGCACTTAGTGATGGCCAAGGTAGAGCTGCAAAGAAAGTGGTTGAGGAGACGAAGGGGAAGACAGGAGGAAGCAGCTCCTGTGAGAAGAGTGGAGAAATTGCAAGATAGTGAGAAAATGACAGAGTATAAGAGCATAGTGGAAGAAAGATTGGGAAGGTATGAGCTAGAGCAGATGGAAGGGGTGGAAGACGTATGTAAGATATTCACGGAAGAGATAGGCGCAGCATGTGAGGTGGTTTGTGGAGTGAGGAGGAGATGCAAGGGTGTGCAAGGGACAGCATGGTGGAAAGATGAGGTGAAACGAGCTGTGGAACAAAAGAAGAAGGCATATGGTGAATGGCTGGCGAGTAGAGGTAGGGGAGAAGATGAGAGAGAGAAGAGAGAGGTATATGTGAGCAGGAGAAGAGAGGTTAAGAGACTGGTGAAGGAGAGTAAGATGAAAGTGGATGAAGAGTTTGGGAGGAATCTGAGTGTGAAATGGAGGGAGAGTTAAAAATTGTTTTGGAAGGAGGTAAAGAAAGTAAGGCAGTGTGAAAGGGGAAGTAGTAGGGGAGTGAAAGATAGGAATAATAGATTGTTGGTGAAGAAGAGAGAGAAATTGAGGAGATGGAAGGAGCACTTTGAGGATTTGTTGAATGCAAAGAGTGAGAGCAGTGTGTGTATAAGTGGTTGGGGAATGGCTGGGAGAAGAAGAGGTGAGAGGAGGGAGGAAGAGATCAGTAGAGCGGAAGTAGTGGAAGCAATGAAGAAGATTAAGCTGGGAAAAGCCCCAGGAATTGATGGAGTGTGTGGTGAAATGCTGAGGTATTGGGGTGAGATTGTTGTGGAGTGGATATGGAAGTTGTGTAGATTGGCTTGGGCAGAGGGAAGGGTTCCAGAGGACTGGAAATCAGGTATAATTGTTCCTCTGTACAAAGGAAAAGGGGAAAGAGAAGTATGTGGTAACCATAAGGGTATTTGCCTACTTAGTGTGACTGGTAAAATGTATGGTAGAATTCTCATTGATAGGGTTAGGCATATGACAGAGGAGCTAGTTGGAGAAGAACAAGGGGGATTTAGGAAGGGAAAAGGGTGTGTAGATCAGATATTTGTTCTGAGATGTTTAGTGGAGAAGTATCTAGAGAAGGGAAGGAAAGTGTATGCTGCCTTCATGGACTTGGAGAAAGCTTATGACAGAATAGATAGGCAAGGAATGTGGAAGGTATTAAGAATATATGGAGTGGAGGGGAAATTGTTGAGTGCTGTGAAGAGTATGTACGAGGGAGCTAGGGCTACAGTGGGAGTGGATGGTGAGCTGAGTGAGTTCTTTGATCTCAATGTGGGACTGAATAGGGGTGTGTGATGTCTCCATGGCTGTTTAATATATATATGGATGGGGTTGTAAAGGAGGTGCAAGGTAGGGCAATGGATGTGGGGCTGGCCCTAATGAATGAGGGTGAGATTTGGAAGCTTCCGGTGTTGCTGTTTGCTGATGATACAGTATTGTTGAGTGAAGATGAATGGGAGTTGCAAGGTTTGGTGAATGAATTTGGGACAGTGTGTAGGATGAGGAAACTGAAAGTTAATGTAAACAAAAGTAAAGTTATGGTGTTTGAGAGGAATGAAGTCGCAGAGTGTGCAGTGAGGTTGGATGGTGAGAATATAGAGAATGTGAGTGCATTCAAGTACTTGGGTAGTGTGATGAGTAAGGATGGAACTTTGGGGGATGAAGTGCGTGAAAGGGTACAGCAGGGAAGGAAGGTTGTTGGTTCACTGAAAGCAGTGATAAGAAATAGGGAAGTAAGTATGGAAGTTAAGAAGTCACTGCATGATGGTATTGTGATCCCTACCCTGACATATGGAAGCGAGGCGTGGACCTTGCAAGAGGGGAACAAGTCAAGAGTGAGAGCAGTGGAAATGAGTTACTTGAGAGGAGCATGTGGAGTGACGTGGAGGGACAGGTTGACGAATGAAGAAGTGAAGGAACGTTGTGGGGTAGATGTGGATGTGGTTGAGAAGATTAGGAGAAATACACTGAGGTGGTTTGGACATGTGGAGAGAATGGAGAATGAAAGACTGACTAAGAGAGTGTATGTAGGTGAGGTGGAGGGAGGGAGAGGGAGGGGTAGACCGAGGATGAGGTGGAGGGATGAAGTTGAGAGGTATATGAGGGAGGGGGGAGTGAGTTGGGGGGAGGGTAGTCAAATGGTGGGTGACAGAGTGACTTGGAGGCGTTTTGTCTGTGGCCACCCTTTGCGGGATTAGGGAGTCGGGCTGTAGATAGATAGATAGATAGATAGTTATTTAGTGATGAAGTGTGTGTGACTGCCGTTTCGTACAGCCAAGAATTCGTCATCCTTTAAAGATTTCTATAATATCTTCAACAATTTTCCATAATGTGGCTAACTCGACAAACGGTGGGTAGCACTGCTAGTTGCAAGTAAACACACTTTGGCTTAACCTTACAAGCAGAAAGAGTCAGCTGTAGAGATAGCTCCTTTAACTTCTGCTGGATGCAACAGGGAACCATACCCTCAAATTTGTGGAAATAAATCCCGCCAAAACACCGGCAGAGCCAGCAAACGCAAGTACAATCCGCCCATATCCTCAACCTATTACCCCTTCTCTGTCCTTCCTTTGCTCAACGCTGGTGTCGGCAAGGAAGGTCATTCTCTCTCTCCTGGCAATGCATGAGCAACACCTGGGGTCAGTATCTATCCTCTACGAGCTGCGCACTAGCATCTTCTCGACTCCGTGCTGGTAATTTCCTGGTTGCATGGTAAACCTGCATCTTGCAGCAACTCCCCTTGTTTCATTCTTTTTTTTTTTTCGTTTGTCTTTCCTAGTTTTAGTGTGTTAATTTCTGCTTTGCAGACCCACTGGATGTGTAGTTTTTCAGTCTGTATGACTGCAGTGGTTTGCTTTCCGCCATGCTAGGCTGTTGGGGATTGGCCCGCCGTCTTACTCGACGATGGCTGAAAAATATGTTTTTTGTGCAGTTGCTGGCTCCTCATGGAGCACAGATTTCATCAAGCAGGGCAGGCGTCGTCTGCTGGACGATGCTCATCCTAGATGGAGCTACGACATGTTTTGCTCCATTTCGTAGTTACAAGCTTTTTGCCTTTTTTGCCTCTGTGGCCTCACAGTGATCTGTCTGTCCAAGCAGGATGAGCTATTTCCATCACTCTATACTTTTCCTCCCGAGCCAGATTTTAAATTTTTAATCTTTATAATGTCAATATAGTATGGTTTTTAGTGTAGTGTTTGAACATGTGGTTCGCAACGTTTTCACTCTGTTCTAGCTGGGCAGAATTCTTATGTCATGTTCTGTTTACCCAGGCCATAACTGGTCTCGTATAGTATGTAGTGTGTTGCTTGCATGATTGCACAAAGTATTCAGTCTGTACGGGCACGAAGGGGCATTTTCCTCATGCAACTCTCTCCCTTTGTTTTCCTGAGGCTCAATTCATTGTTTTCTCCAGTAATTTAGCATTAATTGCAAGTTCTGCCCCACGTGGAGCACAGTCTTTAGTCTTAGCAAATACTGTGAATTGCTGTCACTACTGTACCTTAGCCCAGGGTTCAGGCCATGATTTTACTTTAGTGGCTTAGTTTGGTGACTCCTTGCTCCATATGGTGTGCAGCTTGCAACCTGCATGTGCCTGGCGGACTACTTCCTCTCCAATTCGTGTGCTCTAAGTCATATTCGCCTGGGTCTCTGGACCTGAGTTCCTCTTGTGATTTTTTCCATGGGTAATTCAATGTTCTTTTGTTCCTTGTTCTTGACCACGTTGTTGCAGACCCCTACCCTCAGGTCCTCTAAGAAGGAGAGTGGGCAGCCACCTGTATACCATCTCAATCTGGAATATCCTGCTTAATCCTTCCCCACCCCTTCTACCTGCCCTTCTCCCACTCACATTTGTCCCTGGGACTTTGTTTCACCTTTTGGGGCAAGTGGCTAGGGAAGTTCCCTTGTGCAGAACTTCCCCAAGTCCCACTTGGAGAGCAATGGGGGAAAAGGGAGGAGATAGTAGTCCTTTGTTTCTAACTCCTATGATTCTGTGTATCCCTCCTTCCCAGGCTGACATTCCCCATCCAAGGTCGGCCTGCTCCTTCAGAGGATACTCTGGAAGGCTAGGTGGGTATGGCCGTATGTTTTGTAAGTCTGACACTTGATGTACAGAGGGCTATGTCTTCATTTTCCAGCATTGTGGCATCTGTTGTTCATGGTGTTACGCCCTGTCGACAGTTCCCAACCTGGACGCCTCCTGGGATACACCTACCTGGGAGCCCAATGGATGAGGGCTCAAAAATCAGCAGCTCACCACAGGAGATGCAGTTTGGCGTGAGAGGATAGTGAGATGGTGATGAATAATGGTTTCTGCCAGTAAAGGAACTCCAGTAATACAGCTCCTTCTTTCTACACCTCTACCCAGTCTAATCAGACACAATTGGAGGGGTAACAGCACCACCCCTGACTAGGCCCAAGCACCTGGGGTATCGACCAGGAAATTCATCACCTGGTCTCTCCAGCCATCCAGAGCATCGAGGTAGGCAAACAAAGGTCATGACACCTACCACCCATCCACTATACAGTCTCCTGAACCATAGCAGAGACCTCACTCACCACCACCAACCATCCCTGGAGCAGAGGGCAATGGGGAAGATCAATTGTTACCAACATTCAGTCTCTCTCAGCTCAGTGACTCACCTCACCCTACTCTCATGTTTCTATTCCTCCACTTACTAGACACTGGTATTTCCTAAGTCCCTCTTCGTCACTGTCCTCCTCCTCCTTATCCCCAGATTCTCGTCACTCACTTGAATGGGAGTCCAAACCAGGTTATCTGGTCCAGCAGAGGAGCAGTCCCCAACCCCCTTTAAACAAACTACACACTCATACATTCACAGGGGGAAGGCAACGAGGAGGACGAGATAGCCAAATCCAGCAAAGACCACTTGCACTTTTACTAGCAGTTACTCCTGAAAGAGTTGGAAGTTGCTTGTGTAGGTCTCATCCATCAAAGCTTTCAAGAAGCATTTGAATAATCATTAATGGAATGCCAGGACATCGAACTATGCTGGGTCTTAACAATGCAGGAAACCATGGATGTCCAGTTTCCCCCTATCTGGCTCATGAATGTGCAAACGAGAGCAGGCCTTTTACGACACCAATGCCACAGCCATCACAGATTCTTACAGTGGTGTGGTGACTGCAGTACCTTCCACTGAAGAATACGGCATTGTGCAACTAATGGCTTCGGAGGACAACACTCCCAGCATCGATGGTGACACCCTTCTCCTGGGCCAAGTGGGAAATCGACTACCACGACATTTGGAAAGGGGCAGTGTTCTCAGAGTAGTTTGCCCTTTCACTGTCCCAGACCTGCTCTCAGTCATGTCTGGTGGAGTGGCCTAACTCTCACAAGGTTCCTCACAGGGCCATGCCTATCCAGTTCCCAGTGGAAGTGAAGAGCAGTGACACTGTCTTCACTGTTCATCTCTCAGGATCCCGTCACCAAGCTACTGTAACTACTCAGGTTCTGTGCTGGTACTGACGGCCCAGTTTCAACAATAGTTCATAGGACTTGCTAATAATCTCAATTGTAGACCGTGAAGAAGTGCATTAATGCTAGAAACATGGCGTTGATCACGACAGAGCAAGTGGCCAGGGAAGCAATCATCTGGGAGGCTCCCTTTCATCCCAACCAGGTCCTGGATGCATACATAGAGGCATATGCTAGTCTCGCATGTACCATACACCTCCCTCTCTCTGCTCTAATCTCTCTCAGGCAACAGAGGTCACCTTCTCCTCACCATTACAAGCTCTCGAATTGTACCAGGCTGGACGAGAAGACACCAGCCATTCGTCACTGAACACATCCAGCATGAGATAGCACCAAGGCCACTACTCAAACTCAACAGTAGCAAAGGAATGCCACACAACAAACACTGATCCACAGGGTTTACTTACCAGTCAAACTGGGTTATCAGTTTTTGCCTATCTCGTCAAGTCTTCATCAGACTAACAAAGTCTGGTGCATCATCTGATGTCAGAGAGGATCAACAAATGACTGGCTCCTTGCAGCAACCACCAAGGAGAAGTGTCCTGAAAGTACAAGCTAAGTAATCAACCCAGCTGGGGATCTCATCAAAATCAATATGGAGAATCTTTGTTTTTTATTTTCATGCAAGGAAGAATGAAACAAATGCCAAAAGCCCGCAATTTGTTCCCTCCAAGAAAAAACAATAACAAGATACCAGAGGGCCAAATCCAAAATTAGTATATTTCAAGATGCCTGTGCACACTGCATTTGAAAGACTGGAGATCATAGGCAGTAGGAAACAGAGACAGATGAAGACAGTTCCAGAGTTGACCTGTTTCATAAATGAAGGACTTGGCGTAAAGGTTAACTCTTGCATTAGAGAGCTGGACAGAAAAGGAATGAGAGTTTGTTGCTAGACGGGTGTTACGCACTCGTCGTAGTGGTGGGGGATGCAAGCAGACAGTTCAAAAGAGCAGAGATCATTGAAATGGCGACAGAAAAGAGATAAAGATGCAACACTGCGACTAAGAGACAGAAGATGAAGGGAGCCAGTAAGAGAAGGAGAGTTAATGAGACTAACAGCTTTTGACCCTACCTTGTTGAGAAGAGCTGTATATGGGGATCCATCTCACTCATGACAATCGTATTCTACACAAGGATGAAAAAAAAAAAGTGTAAAAAGTCAACAATTGTGCAGCGGTAAAGAAGGCACAGAGTCGGCTTAGCACACCTAATCTCTTGGAAGCAGATTTAACAAGAAAGGTAATATATTCTTTCAAAAATAAATCCCGAGAAAATGAAACCCTAAGTATATTTAACCCGCCCCGTCCCGTCGACATATGGGTACGTTGCAACATTTTGCATTTGCCTGTCCCGACGACGTACTGGTACGTCGTGCAATTGCAAGGTCCCTAATTTGCACAATTTTCAATTTTCGTGCATGATTTTTCGTACGTATACTCGGGACACCTTCCTCTATTCCTCTACAAGATGCCAAGCAAGTATAATGCCTTACACCGCATAACCTCCCCCCCCCATTATCTTGGCAATTCACCTGTTACCAGTGACCTGGCCAATAAAGACATTCAGGGCCAGAGTGATTCCCCAATCGAAGACAATGTGGAAGACAAAGTTTACATAGCATTAGAGGAAGAAACAGTCAGAAATGATGATCAGGTAATGTGGCAAAAGAAGGTCAGGAATGGTGATGTGTTAGTGAGTGAAACAATGCTTATAATGCCTATATTACTGTTTGAAAACCAATATACTCTTGTACTACATATAAATTCGTACCAAATAAATAAATAAATACCGTTTATGAGTGGTGTTGAATAGTTATCCTCCCATAGAACTTGTTTTCTTTGCAGCCAGCCTGATAGAAAACCCTGTAAGGTAAGAAGGTACTCCTATCTGTATTGAGTATTTTAAACCTCAGGTGAGCGATTTCTCTATGAATTTTCGATGTTTTTCACCAAAAGCGGAGGTTTTAGCCAAAAAAAAAAAAAATCCAAAAATGGTCGGGACTGGGGGGTGTCGGAGGTGCGAAAGTGCTTGGGACGTGACGGGTTAAAGATGATGCAGGCATAAGCTGGATATTGTTAAAAGTTAGAGGGTATTCCTCTGGATGATGTTGTCGGGCTGAGAGATGTAAGAACTGACTTTTTGATGCATTAAAAACTACAGGATTACTTTTACCTCAGTCAGAGATATGAGCCAAGTCAGACGTTGGTTGTGCCATAGCCTCGTCTCTTGATGTAGAAGTAACTGCTAAGATGGACACAGCAGGGAAGTTAATGGAGAGGTAAAGGGTGGAGTCATCAACATATGAGTGGATAGAGTTAGATGTACCCTATAGCTTGGAAGGTTACTGATGAATAAAAGGAAGAGAGTTGGTGATAGGACACAACCCTGAAGAACACGACTATTGATAGCTGTAGGAGAAGAACGATTGCGTCTACAACAGCAGATATAGAATGACCAGAAAGGAAGCTAGATGAAGGCACACGAAGAAGGACAGAATCCGTAAGAGGGGAGTTTAGAAATTAAATATTTATGCCAGACTTGATCAAAACCCTTTGAGATGTCAACTGCAATGGTAAAGCTTTCGCCAAAGTCCCAAAAGAAGGATGACCAGGAGTCGGAAAGGTAGGTGAAAATATTGTCAGTGGAGCATCCCTGATGGAACCCATACTGGTGATCAGGAAGAAGGTTGTGATAGGAAATATGTTTTAAAATTAATGTTAAGAATAGGCTCAAAAACTTTTGAAATACAGGATGTTAAAGCAATTGGGAGATAGTTAGAGGGTTAGGAATGGTCACTCTTCTTTGGTACAGGCTGACTAAGAGCAAACATAGAGCAAGATGGAAAGGTACAAGTTGACAAAGACGAAAGAGTTTACCTAGGCAGGGTGTAAGCACACAAGCACAGTTCTTGAGGACAAGAGGAGGGACCCCATCAGGCTCATATACCTTGTTAGTACTGAGACCAATGATGGCAGAACATGCATCAATTGAAGAAATTTTAATGTCAGCCATGAGGAAGTCAGAGGAGGAACTGATGAATGAACAGCACCAGAATCGTATCCGGTGGAATTCGAGGAGAAAGTCTGAGCGAAGAGTTCTGCTTTATTAGTAGAATAAAGAGCTGTAAAACCATTAGAGTGGAGAAGAGAAGGGAAGGATGATGAATAAAAGTTGTTAGAAAGATTTTTGGCCAGGTACGAGAAGGAGCAGGAGGGATCTGAGTTGGAGTGTTCAGAGCATTTAGTACAGTTGATATTATTTTTAGCAGTGTGATGAACAGACAGCATGATTCCAGCCAGAAACATAAGAGAGATAAGATTCAGGAGTGGGTTGGCTCCGGTACCTTTGGTAGGCCTTATCCCTGTGAAGCAAGTAATCTGGTTAGCTCTGGAATAGTACAACCAGGCAAGTATGAGTGCGCCTTTCTCCAGACAATGCATGTTACCTTCTGGAAAATTAGTTTAACCCATGCCGTCCCGGCGATGTGAATTAACGTCCGCACATGATGTGCACTCATGTCCCGGCGACGTGAATTTACGCAGCAACATTGCAAGGTCCCTAATTTGCACAATTTTCAATTTTCGTGAGTGATTTCACGAGTGATTTTTGGTACTTATACACAGGACACCTTCCTCTACTCCTCTACAAGATGCCAAGCAGGGACAATGCCTTACACCGCATAACCTCTCCCCCCCCTCTGCACGCCATTGTCTCGGCAATTCACCTGTTACCAGTGACCTGGCCAATAAAGACATTCAGGGCCAAAGTGATTCCCCAATCGATGACAATGTGGAGGACAAAGTTTACATAGCATTAGAGGAAGAAACAGTCAGAAATGATGATCAGGTAATGTGGGCAAAAAAGGTCATGAATGGTGATGAGTTAGTGAGTGAAACAATGCTTATAATGCCTATATTACTGATTGAAAACCAATTTACTCTTGTACTACATATAAATTCGTACCAAATAAATAAATAAATACTGTTTATGAGTGGATAAAATAGTTACCCTTCCATAGAACTCGTTTTCTTGGGTGCCAGCCTGTTAGAATACCCAGTCAGGTAAGGAGGTACTCGTACCTAGATCGAGTATTTTAAACCTCAGGTGAGCGATTTCTCTATGAATTTTCGATGTTTCTCACCAAAAGCGGATGTTTGAGCCAAAAAAAAAAAAAGGTCTAAAAATGTCGGGACTGGGGCATACCACTGCTCAGAAAACATCGGGTTGGGGCAAGTTTAGCCCCTAAAACGCGGATCGTCGCATTTGCAACGGTCGGCCCAAAGGGCAAAACGGCGGATCGTCGCGTTTGCGATTTGAGTTAATTTTGAATAACCGCGGGCAAGCAGGCTCCAGCTGGTATTGTCTATCAGTCCCGCCACCCGTGAGCTACGTTTAGCACACTTGACCTTTGTACTACTGACCTCAGTTGTTGCCAAGTATCATTTTTTTTACCCACCCACGCACCGATGCGCGGCCCTCCCTCATCGTGCGATATGGCAACGCGCGGAGGGCTCATACGTGTCAATCTGCGCCGTCATCTCGCAAGCACTTTCTGCTATTGGGAAACGCTTGTTTCCCCAGTTGTCACACTGTGATTTTTTCCCGCGGTTTGCCCCAGAATAGCGTCAGTCCACGCGAATCTTCCACGGTGACACCATGTCCAACTCGAGCTCTTCCGAGTCTGTGCCTTCTAGCCCTCCGAAAAAGGGTTTTGTTACCTCAACCCCCTTCAAAACCTTACCAGGAACTACTAAGGGGCTAAATGACTCTGCAATAGCCAGTGAACTGTTGAAAGCCTCGATGGACTATGGCAGTGACGTCGGTGTGTGGTCCAGCCTGGCAGAGTCTGACACACAATCAAGTGCAGAGTTCGGGCCAGAAGTGATTGTTTCTGTGCCTGAAGAGAGTGTGTCAGTGCCTAGCACCTCAGCAGGGAAGGCTCCTGTGAGAAGGGGCCTTGAGTATGGGAAGGGGGCAAAAAGAAAAAGGAGTGGTGACCCCAGCTCACCGCCATTGTCCCCTACGCCACGTCACGCCACCGCCAGCCCGCCACGTACTCCCAGCCCCATTCTCTCGTCCTCCTCCTCTGCTGCCCTGTCTACTGAGTCGTCTGAGTCGCCTTCACCACCTCGAAAGGGAAGTAGACATGCTACTTTATGTTCTTGAGGTTTTCGTAGGCCAAGTGTTCGTGTTGGTAGAGCTAGAACTTTGTCCCCTAGTATAAGGCTAGCTCGTAGTAAGGAAACTCGCACTAGGCAACTCGGCAGTCATGCCACCGCGAGTGACCTTGAACCCAGTGATAATGTCCCCACCACCACCACCACCACAACACCAACATGACCTGGGATAGCCTCTGCCTCACGTACTGTCTCACCGCCTGCCTCACCCACTCCCACACGACCTGCCTCACCCCCCGCCACCCCCAGCACCTCCCAGCCTAGGCAGGGAACGCTGGATGCCTTCGTTTGGTCAGAGGGATCAGATTTTGTGCCGGAGGATCTGCCCTTTGATGACAGTGGGTGTGGAGTTCAGGCTGACTTCCTTGTCGACGAGGATGGTGAATGCCTGGACTACCTGTTGGCCTTCCTTGACGACGAGGTTATGGAGCACATCTGTACCGAGACAAACAGGTACGAGGGGCACTGTGCTACAGTTCGCGAAGGAGAAGGTGAGGCGGCCACGCCATCCACGTCGCGGATGGCAGCATGGGTGCCTCTTACGATCAGGGAACTTTTTGTATTTATTGGATTGATGTTGCTAATGCCCCACAACTGGAAACACAAGCTAGAAGAATACTGGACTTCCGACGAGCTGTGCCCAACACCAATTTTCAATAAATACATGAGCCACGATCGTTTTAGGCAGCTAATGACTTACTTTCACTTCGCGAACAATGATGAGCCTTCCCAAACTGACCCATTATGGAAAGTGAGGGGAATCCTGAACATGATCAAGGATAAGTTTACGAGGTTCCTGCGCCCTTTCAAGAAAGTGGTGATTGACGAGTCCTTGGTTTTGTTCAGGGACCGTCTTCGGTTTGTGCAGTACATTCCAAGCAAACGGCACCGCTTTGGAATCAAGTTTTTCGTACTGTGCTACTGCAAGACGGGGTTCATCCTAGACTTCGTCATTTACACCGCCAGCAATGTCGATTTGGATAAGACTGACCCCCTTGGATTCTCTGGTTCTGTGGTGAAAGTGCTTTTGGAAAAGTACTTTGGCGAGAATCATGTCCTGTATACGGACAATTACTATACCGCTCCTAAACTCGCCAAGTACCTTTCTGAACACGGCGTCGGCTCCTGTGGCACTGTCAGAAGCAAAAGGGCACATTACCCTGCCTTCCCCGAGGCTGAAAAGTCAAAGCGGGGAGACGTGCACCTGAAGAAATCTGACAAGATGCTTGCGATCAGGTGGCATGATAAGAGAGTCGTGAACATGCTCTCCACAGTACACAAGGGGGAAATGCTGGCAACAGGGAAGGTCGACAGAAGGACTGGCGAGCCTGTGATGAAGCCTGATGCTGTCATTGACTACAACGTCAATATGCGGCTGGTGGACAAGTCTGATATGATGATTGGAGAGATTGACTGCCTGAGGAAAAATCGTCGTTGGTACAGGAAGGTGTTCTTGCACTTGATTGATATGTGCATGTTGAACGCCTTCATCCTGTATAAAATCAAGAACAGGAAGCCAGCCAACTACTCTCTCAGAAGATTTTCCAAGACTTGTGTCTACCAGCTGCTTCAGCGTTACGGCCAGGTTCTTTCAACAGGTCCCAAACGCCACCCTCACACACCTCCAGACCGCCTACAGTGTATGGCCTACCTTCATCGACACCGCCTGGAGCCACTGCCAGCCACTGCAAAGAGGGGGAAAGCACTGAGGAGGTGTCATGTGTGCAGCCACACTACCAGGCAGGACAGAACCTTTAGGCGCACCTCCTTGCAGTGCAAAGAGTGCAAAGTTCCCCTCTGTGCTTACCCGTGTTTCTTTGACTACCACAGCCTAAGTAGATTTTGAAAATAAGGGTAAGATTCTTTGAAATAATACTGAGAGTGACAGTGATAATAGTGTTTAGTTTTCTTTTACGTGCTGACAGTGACAGCCTGATGAGTGTAAATTAGTGTATGTACTTGTAAAACCACTGACAGTGACAGTGTTTTTTGGTGTAAATAATTGTACATAGTAATAATATAAGTATTGCGAGTGACAGTCACTCCAGTGTAAGAAGATGAAAGCATATGTTCCTATTCTATGTTCTGACAGTGACAGTTTGTTGTGTAGAAAATATTATTTTTATAACACTGGACAGTGACACTGATGAATAAGGCAAAAAAAGGACAGATACAGTGAAAGTGAGCGATAGAAATGAAGTGCGAGTGGCCGACAAGAGCGAGAATAAAGTGCCTGCCGTAAGGCTGAATAAACTCGCGCCGTGGTGGTCTTCCTCAGTCCAGATCCACAATACTGGCAGTGACAGTGATTTTTATGGCCGTAATAGTGACAAGCGAACGTTTGCGAAGTCCTATGATGGAAAATAATGTAGTATACGTGTTTTTTGCCGTGAAAAGGCAAATGTGACAATAGTGACGGGAAGATTGCCACCGCGCTGCATGTCGGCTGTGCGCTCCGTTCATTTTAGCCTTATTTTCAGTGCTTATTTACAAATACGGATTCCAAACAACCTGTACGTTGTTCTATAAAGTGTACTGTGACAGATTGAGGCTGTGGTAGAAAGAAAACCGGGTTTCTGGAGGTGTGAAAGTGAAGACTTTGTTACCCAACTTTGCAAGTCTTCACAAGTCCTTTGAAAGTCCACGAAGGCTCAACATGTCTCAGGAGAAAGCTGAATGTAAGTACTATATGCCATAAAAATTTTAATGCTCTAGGGTTAATCTATGATTTTTGGCAAATATTTTCCCACAGGTACTCAGACCCCGCTACAACCCCGCCACAGCGGGGGGATCTTTCGTACACAGCCGCGTTTTAGGGATTAATGCATCCCATCCATAGGTTTAACCAATTTTAGAGTGGCTTTTTCGTTTTGGCCATCACGGCAGACATGTGGACTTCTGTTTGGTTCCTGCACATGTTGATGTGGTGGGCAGTGAGAGGGCAGATACATTAGATAATGCTGTGGCTTCTCAACAGCCCCCAACCAACTATGTGCTTCCTGCTTCTGACGTAACACCTTACTTGCAGTACACAATTCATACATGTTGGCAGAGACACTGGGGTGGTGTTGCTCATAATAAACTAAATCTTTCAGAGAGTGGTTGTGCCAAGGGTTCTCCCCTCCATATTTCGGCGTTTAGAGGTGGCTCTTGCTAGGCTTCGCACTGGGCACTCTCGGCTTACACATGGGTTCCTCATGAGTGGTGAGACTCAACTGTACTGTGATGATTGCCTTGTTCCCCTTACGATCCGTCACTTGCTGCTCGAATGTTCGAGTTTGAGGGACATACGTCAGAGATTCCTCCATAGGCATAAAGGGGCAGATGGAGCTTACTGTCTATCCTTGATGCTTGGTGCAGCCTCTAACAGTTTTACTGATGTTTTTTGTTTTCCTCAGGAGATCAGCTTCTATCCGGTTTTGTAAGTAACCGATATTCTATTAACCATTTTATTATTTCCAGTGTTTTAATCCTACTAACAAATATTAACTGTATATTGAATATACTGTACACTTTTTATTTGCTGCGTCTTTTACCTTGTAGTCCGGCGGCATATCACCCTAGTAGTTGTGCCGCCAGATTGTAATATAATCAATCAAGCAATTAAAAAAAATGTTGCCACCCAACGTGTTTGCCATGTGTGGCATCTCATAATACTGGGAGATGGGAGTCCTGATGACTAAGCGATGCTGCACTATGCGCCCTGCAGCTAGTAATACATCTCTTTGGTCCTTTATTATGGCTAGACAGGCGGGCTGGTTGGGCCCAACTAAGTCAATAAGCTGGTCATTCATTGGCTAGGGTCAAGTGGGTACTGGGGTGGCCTGGCGGCTCCTCTTCTTCCTGGAGTCACCCTTGCTCAGGTCCCTCGGTGGTTACCCACATATACTTTCCTATTACCTCTTGGGTCACTGGTGCTGTTGTCCCTGGCATACAACCTTCCCTTGTTGGGCTCCATGGTAGGTGGATGGGTGAGAGAATGAAGTGTTTTATTTCAGACATATGGCCTTAGATTTAAAAAAAATATATATTCTGTTTACAACTCTGGCTTTGTCCATGGCAACTCCCTTACTGCCACAATGGAGCCTAGCCAAGCCCCTTGTGAATGTCCTCATTTACCCTAGCATTCATCTGAGACTGGGAGGCAGTCAAGTCAGGTAGGTATGGCTCTTGGGATGAGCGCAGACGAGCCAGTGCCAGCATCATACGCCAAATATCTGGTGCTGAAAACTGCAATAGAAGGTTCAGTCCTACATACTGACATATTTGAGTTGCACCGTGCCATAGAGTCAGCTTGTGGAAGGGAGCCCAAGATCTCATCCATGGGGGAGGGAAACATTTTAATTGAGGTGTCCCCCCAAAAGAGAGCTCCTATCTAGTGGCTTTGACCTCTGTTTCTGGCTCCAATGTTACCTGTGTTCCTCATGGAACTTTTAACTGATGTAAGGGAGTTGTTTTTTCTCCTTACATCCTCCGATACTCAGAGGAGCAACTGTTGAAAGAGCTGCAGTCGTTTGGTGGGGTGAAGCGTGAGCTCCTTCAGAAAAAGATAGATGGCATTTTGACCCCGACTCCAACCTTGTTCTTGACTTCTGACAAGTTGACGTTACCTACATCTGTGAAACTGGCATGACTATTGCTCCTCTGAAGCCGTATGTGCCAACCCCAAAGCACTGCTTCCATTGCCAGGGGTATGGACATGTTAGCCGAGTTTGCCTCTGTGCACATAATGGCCTTCCCGGTGTCTGTATCTCTTGTGACGGATCAAGTCATACCAGTAACTATCCAGGACCCTTCAAATGCTATCACTGTGGAGACCATGTTGTACCTTCAAAACACTGTCCTCAGTACTGCCTGGAAAAGATTTTGTCAGTTCGAACACTTGAGAACGTTTCATTTACCGAGGCTAGGAAGAGAGCCCAGACTCACCTTCTTCAATCACAGTGTTACTTATGCTGCTGTCCTTTCTGGAATGCCAGTCACTGCACCGCCCTATGTTTCAGGAATGGCCCCGATCCAATCCAGTGCCCACTTGATCACCTAATGCTTTGCAGGATGCTCTCCCCTGTGGTTCATACTATATGTGAAACTGAACCTCGCCTACCCCCTACTCCCAGTGTTTCCACCCCCACTTTGGTGGCTGATGGTTTGTGCACTTCTGTGGTGGTGGCGGATGTATGTGTTGATGTGACTCATTCTCCCCCTTTGTGCAGTATGCCTGGGGCTCCATTTGGATCCAGCAAACGTCACCATTGGTTCTTCAGAGTCCTCTGAGCCTGAAGACTGGCCACCTAAGGTCTCTCTTGTCAAATATTGTGCTGACCTCTCTCCTGTTCCCTCTGCCTCAGAGGCTGAGGGGTCTAGCCAGGTGGAAGCTACACCTGATGGTTTGGTTTCCGTTGTCGATCCTTGTGTCGACCTCTGTCCTGTTCCCTCTCCCCTGGAGGATGAGAAGTCTAGCCAGGTGGAAGCTGCAGCTGATGGTTTGCCTGTGATCAGGTCCCCACCTGGGGATGGTGTTAGAGAGACCGTTGGTGCTTCAGTTTTGAAACATACAATGTCATCGTCACAGGACTCTAATCCTCTGGACACTCCATCCACTTCTGGGGCTTCTGATCTTGGCACTAGCTGTCCTACATCAACCAGGGCGGCCTCCAAACCACTTTCCAAGCCATTTTCCAAGCCAAGTGTTATTCCACCTCAGAGAAACAGTGTTGTAAAACTTTCCTCTT
Organism: Coenobita brevimanus; assembly: GCF_032717465.1. NCBI lineage: Eukaryota > Metazoa > Arthropoda > Malacostraca > Decapoda > Coenobitidae > Coenobita > Coenobita brevimanus. Next base: position 3,566,816 of record NC_136986.1, read on the forward strand.
CCTCGTCCTCAAGTTTGCCCATGGATGTTTGACATAGGGCGTAGAATTCTGGTGCTGGGCAGTCTCTTCCCAAGGGCCTTCCTAAGCATCAGTCCAAATCAGCTCGCTTGTCAGGAGGTGTACAGTCCCACATTTAATCTTCATCATCCTTCCGCTATGGGTCCAATCATCCAGCGGAACTGTCAGGGTTTATGTGCTAGCTATGAGGAACTATATCATCTTGTTTCTAAGTTTACCCCTCTATGCATGCGCATCCAGGACACAATGGTTAGTGATGCTGTTCCTTCTGGCCCTTCTGGCTACCATGACTTTTATTCCGATCCTGTGCCAGGCCAAGGTCGTCATGGAGGTGCTGCAATCTTCCTTCACCAGGGTACTCCATACAGTCACCTGGACATATCCACTCCCCTGAAGGCTGTTGCTGTCTGGATGTTTTTACATTGGCAGTATACAGTTTGCAGCCTTTTTCTTCGTCCTAGTGCTGCTGTTGAAAGGACGGATCTGGAGCGCCTTATTCGTGGCTTTCCCTCTCCCTCTCTGTTACTAGGAGATATGAATGGTCACCATCCACTATGAGGTAACAGTGAAGCCAACCCTTGAGGTGTTATGCTGGCCTCTTTATTGGAAGATGAGGAGTTCAGCATTTTACACTCCCATAAGATGTCTTATTTCCACAGCCAGACTGGAACTTTTGCTGCAATTGATTTGTCCTTATGTTCAGCTGATGCTGTTTTAGATTTTACCTGGGATATGTTGCCAGACCTGTATGGCAGCGACCATTTTCCATTACTCTTAACGGCTAGTGTGGGTGGACCTCAGCCTCGTCTTGCTCGCTAGCTTCTGGATATGGCTGACTGGCCACTTTTCAGGGAATTAAGTTCCATTGTCCTTTCTGTCAGTGAGTTTAGCTGTCTCACTGAGGTGGTGTCTGATTTCACTACCGTGCTGCACTCCGCAACCCTATTATCTATTCCAAGAACCAGGGGTCAGTTTCCTAAACGTCCATGTGCTTGGTGGAACTTTGTATGCAGTTCCGCAGTGAGAGCCAAATGAGTTACTTTCTCTTGACTTCATCGTCAGTTTGGGGATCCTCAGTAATTGATGGCACATCGGTGGGCAAGAGCTAATATAAGGGGGGTTTTAAAGGACGCCAGGCATTTATCCAGGAAGAATTATGTTTCCTCCATTTCTTTGAGGACTTCCCTCACTCAAATGTGGAACACTGTAAGGATAATTTCAGGAAAATTTACTATTCCATCCCCTCCTGTTTTACCTGGAGCATGCAGAACTGTGGCCGATCCTTTCACTGTTGCAGAGTTGGTTGTTGATTATTTTGCCAGCGTGTCACAGAAGGATGCAAATTCGCCTTCAGCATGCCAGCATCGACGCCTACAGTCTCATGGTCTCAGTTTTGCCTCTTCTGGGGGAGAACCTTATAATGTTCTCTTTTCTATTTCAGAACTCCAGGCAGCTCTGTTGCAGTGCCATGATTCCTCTCCTCGTTGTCATGATATTCCTTATGCCTTTTTATGTCACCTGTTTGATGAGTCCCTTTCGTTTTAGCTTTCATTATATAATAAGATCTGGTGTTCTGGTGAGCTTCTGACTTGTTAGGGTGTTGCTGTAGTCATCCCCATCCCCAAACCAGGTAAGGACCACCTACAGGCGATGAATTACCGGCTTATTTCTCTGACTTCTTGCATATGTAAACGTTTGGAAAATCTATCTCTATCTATATACCTAGGCTGCTTCCCCCAAGGAAAGGGAGGTAGCCGAGACAGGACGACACACTCTCCATTTACTCTCCATTCAAACACATTCATTCACATCTTAGCCCCAAAGGGGAGAACGGACAGATCCTCACCGCACCACACCGCACAAGGGTCAACTGCGCAATGAAATCAGTGACATCCGCAGCAGGGCCAGACAGCAGAACTGGTTTACCCCTGCCACATCATAACAGACCCATCCCCTTACCCACACCTGACCTGACTAGCTGATCAGACCAAATGCGGGAGAATATCCCCTCAGGGCTGCGTCATCACTTATTTATTCACAATTTCTCTCCATTTCTGTCAAGCACAGCCACTCTTCCTTGCTCAACAGACATCCCTCTCGCATCCAGCACTCTCTTCACACTGTCCATCCATGCTATTCGTGGTCTTCCTCTCAGCCTTACACCTCTCACATCAGATCTAGTTATCTTTTTCACCAATCGCTCATTATCCATTGTCTCCATATGCCCAAACCATCGCAACACCCTCTGCTCAACTCTACCAGCCATCTCCCGAACAACTCCAATTCTCCTTCGCACTTCATCATTTCGCACCCGATCCATACGCGTCACTCCACACATACTTCTCAGACACCTCATCTCCATTACATTCAAACTTTTCCTCTCTGCTACATCCATATTCCATGTTTCAGCCCCATATAATGCAGTCGGTACCACAACACCCTCATACAGCCTTCTCTTTACATCCATTCTAAGCGAACGACATTTAAACACTTTTTTCATTCCTCCCAGCACCTTTCCTACTTCATTTATTCTAAACTTCACTTCTGCATCTATTCTTCCATCCACAGCAACATGTGACCCTAGATATTTAAAACAATCTACCTCCTCAAGCAACTCGCCATTCAAAACTATATTCATCCCCCTACCATCTATCAACCTCGTACACTTCATCACTTTACTCTTATTCTCATTTACTTTCAAATTCCTCCTTTCACACCCCCTTCCAAACTCCTCTACCAACTGTCTCAATCTCTCCTCTGAATCAGTCACCAGTGCAGTATCATCTGCAAACAGCAGCTGCTTCAGATTCCAATCTCCACCATCAACATTTACTCGTACCAGACTCAGACCACCTAAAACTCTTGAATTCACCTCCCTTACAACACCATCCATGTAAATATTAAACAACCAAGGCGACATCACACATCCTTGTTGCAGCCCCACTCTCACGGGAAACCAATCACTCACAGCATTTCCCACTCTTACACATGCTCTACTATTTACATAAAAACTTTTCACCCCTTTTAGTAACCTACCATCAAGTCCATACAATCTTAAAACAGTCCACAAAGCCTCCCTATCAATTCTATCATACGCTTTCTCTAAATCCATAAATGCCCAAAACACATCCTTGCCTTTCGCTAAATACTTTTCACACACTTGTCTCACAGCAAACACCTGATCAACGCATCCCCTTCCTCTCCTAAAGCCACACGGTCAATAATAGGCTTGTGTGGTTTTTGGAAAGAGGTCACTTCTTATCCCCTTGCCAGTATGGTTTTTAAATAAAACGATCTACCTCTGATGCACTACTGTCCTTGGAATCTTCTGTCTGTGTGGCTTTCTTCACTAACCAACACCAGGTCACAGTTTTCTTCGATCTGGAGAAGGCATATGACCGCCTGGGGTCTTGGCATTTTACTTTCTCTTCATGAATTTGGTCTTTGTTGGCACTTGCCTATTTTTATTCATCAGTTTTTGTCTAACCGTTTTTTAAGGGTCCGAGTTGGAGGAGTGCGTTCTAATGCCCTTGCACTGGGCGACAGAGTATCACAGAGGAGTATTCTTAGTGTTACTCTCTTTGCTGTGGCCACCAGCAACGTAATCAGTGTACTTCCTGATGGTGTACGAGGCTCGCTATATGTCGATGACCTCTCAATTTCCTTCACTGCATCTAGAATGTCTCTGATATAGAGGAAGCTGCAGCTGGCTCTTAATAGAATTTCTGACTGAGCAGAATCTCACGGCTTTCTTTTTTCTTTAACAAAGACAGTGCCAATGCATTTTTGTCATTTTCAGGGGGTTTACCCAGACCCTGACTCGTATCTCTATGGTCAGAAAATATCCTGTGTGGAAGAGACGAGGACTGTGGGACTGCTTGATGGACGACTAATCTGGGTTCCTCATATACATTCTGTTAACCCGTCAGGTCCCGACCACTTTCGCACCTATGACACCCCCCAGTCCCGACCACTTTTGGGAAAAAATTTTTTTGGCTAAAACTTCCGCTTATGTTGAGGAACAAAGGAAACTCACAAAGAAAGTGCTTACCATGATCCGCAACCGGTCAGAACAGGTGAGGTCCCCCGCGCCAGGTATTGTATTCTATCATAGAGGTGTGAGGTGCTCACGTTTTCTATGGTAGGTAATTTTGGGAGAAACAACAAACAACACCTCTACATCTATTGAATTTGAACTAATAAACAATAAGAATAACAATATAATGAATTTCAATTACATATATATGAAATACAAACATTGTACCTTCGGGCGAGCATAGCGAGTTTGGTACGATTGGTAAAACACTATGTGCTAAGTTTCTTGTTTCAGTCAACATATCATTTTTTCTACTTGTATACTACTGTTTCAATGCCATTTTACCATTTTGTACTGTATGTAAATGTTTTCAGCTGTTTTCATTCATTATGATGACATGTAGCATAAGTATAGCGCACATATGCATAATCAGCGCACTCACTACGACTCGTATTTCAACATACAACATTGTTTTATCACTTTCATAATATTTTCTTCTTTACATTGAACCTTTCCTCCACCACTATAAATGTCTTCAATTATTTATATTCATAACGAGGGCATTTAGCAAAATGCTAGCGCATAATCTTGTAGCAACCACACTCTCTAACACTCGTGTTTCCGCTTTTACTTTATTTCTTCAATCACAATATACTTTACCACCTACATTACACCCATTTACATCCTATTCTGCACTATACATTTTTGCTGACATTATTTATTCTAGTGAGCGTCAGAATATCGCATGAAAATACCCTCACGATGAATGTTTCGACCAACATAATACTCATACACTTACATACTAATATTCCACTTATATTACACCCGTGTTCACTTGTAGACTCCTATTTACATATTTATGGGCCTTATTTATTCCACTGAGCGTCTGAATATCGCTTCAAAATACCCTCGCAAGGTATGTTTCCACTTACATAATAATTTTCCACTTATATTACACCCGTTTTCACTTCCATACTACTATTTACAGATCTACAGGCCTTATAATTACGCTGAGCGTCTGTTTGTCGCATTTGTTTCAGAGTATCAGCGTCCTATCGCATTCACACCTTATCAGAAGTGCAGGAGCGTGTGAAACACACTGAAACATGGGTGAATACACAGACCCACGTCACACTGAACGCACTCATAGCGAGTGTCCTTTCCCTGAGTGGTGGGTCTCACGCGGGAATTGCTACACACGTGACACCTGCGTTGGGGCCTAGGTATATTTGCTTGGGGAGGTATGGGAGTGGGGAAATGGCGGACGGATAATCTCAGGGGAGGGTAGGCACCTGGGGCCGTGTGGGTGCGGTGTTGGGGCCTTTCAACCGCATATCTTGCAACAATCTCTCGTGTCAGCTCCCTCACAAACTCTTCAAAGGTTTCCTGAACTCCTGTTGTCATGGCGTGAAGGTGGTGGCAATTCAGGGCAGTAATGTCGAGCAGGTGAAAGAATAGTTTTTTGTACCACTTCATCGTGGTCCTGGCACACTCGACAGTGGATATCATGGAGTCTGACTGGTCCATCAGGCACAAGTTGATATTATAAGCAAGCACACACTCAGGTTTCCATACATGGCGCCTGTTCTCGCCCCGATAATCTACTGACTTTGTACGGTGCATCAAGGGGCAGTGAACCGTGGACAAGATGCGGACTTCTCTATTGTGGTTCCACACAGTTGCAAGGATATTGTTTGCCTAGAAGAAGACAACCTCATTCATGTCAAGTTTCCGCCCCACCTTGACCATGTGACGCCTGTTCACCTTGACGGTCCCACATATCCCCGTGTCATGCCTGTGTAGATAACGAGCGACAAGAGGGCTAGTGTACCAATTGTCAAGGTAAAGGATATGACCACGATGAAGATAGTCTTCTATCATTGTCTTTACCACTGCTCCTGACAGACCAATACTCCGATCTTCTATTATGTTTGTCTGTGCACTGGTGTATAAGACTATGTCTTGCACATACCCAGTCCTGCAGTCACACATAACAAAGATCTTGAACCCAAAACGGTGCCTTTTGCTGGGTATGTACTGCCGAAATGAAATATTGCCTCTGCACAACACGAGACTCTCGTCTAGGACGAGGTCTCTATAAGGATAAAACGAGGAACGGAATGTCTGCCTTAGGTGATCAAAAACCAATCTAATTCGCCTCATCTTACCTGTGTCATTAGCATTTACAGGATCATCTGCATCATAGAAATGGAGGCGGCTTAGAATTTGCTGAAACCGATTACGGCTCATTACTTGGCCAAATATTGGTGTAAGCATAATAGGGTCCCTTGTCCAGTATGCAGGAATTCGGTTCTTTCGTACAATACCCATCAAAAGTATCAAGGCCAAAAACAAAAACATTTCTGCAAGGTAGACTGGGTAATCATAGAGGATAGAATGCCTGCTCCCTTTGCCCTGTCTTTCACTCTCACGCCGCTGGCTGTTAGCGAACCGGTTTGTTTGATCCACTATTCCTCCATAAAAGCCTCACTGAAGAAAAGGTGGAAAAAATCCAGCCTGGTTGAATTTGGGTGAATATCGGGAGCAATGCAGCCAGCATGCCCCTGCTCAGTGAATGGGTGAATGAGGGGAGTAAAATCACTCCCATCCTCCCAATTGCAAGACACAATCCTCGTCCCGATCGTGCCCATCCTCGCCTTCATCAGGGTGGGGAGAAGATGATGGTGGGGGAGGTTGGGGAGGAGGAGTGCATAGGGCTTCCCAACTCGCACTCCTCTTCCCTCTGCCTTTACCCTTCCCCTTTCCCTTACCCTTACGGCCTTGGGGAACATCAGTTGGCTGCGGGGAGGAAGCCCGGGAATATTGGGGAGCATAAGACGTGCTGGGGAGTGGCTCCTCCTCACCTCCCTGCTCCATCACCACACCACGTGACTTACCACCCACCCTCACTGCCCCAAGTGATAAGCCCCGCCGCCTCACACCACCACGTGACTCACTCCCGCCAGTCTCACTTTCCACACTCCTCCCATCATTTTCCCTTTCACTCCCCACTCCCTGAACGCCACTTCCGCCATCCCCAAACAAACCACTAGGCCCATACCTGTTAGAACGATGTGGTGTGCGCTCTGGGCCGCGATGAGTAATAACCTCATGGCAGTACCACGTGGCAGCACGTCCCATGGCTATGTCCTCGTCCTCGCCGTCGTCCTCGTCGTCGTCCTCGTCCTCGAAATCGGGCTCCACGTCACGTAGGGGCTGGCTAGAGAATCTTGCATGTTGTTTTTGTGCAGCTTGACCCTCTACTGCTGCACGATAAGACACGTAACGCTGCTTCCTGAAGGACAGAACTTCCTCATCATTGCTGCTGCTTTCCACATCCTCTGGTTGGACATAATCTTTGTCCATCTCCTCGTCATCGAGTGGTGAATCACTATCGCCAGTAAAGGCATCCAGGGCGGCTTGAATTTCCTCCTCCGAGAGACCTCTATGCGCCATGTCTGAGCGGGACCATTGCTAACAGGTGAGTGACCGAGCCGCAGGTGAGCACGAGTTGTGTGGAGTCGCCGAGTGTCCCCACCTGGTGGCAGGTAGGGGAACGTTGTGCGATGCTACGTACCAAAAATCTCGCATGAATTTTGAAAATTGTGGAAATTTTGCAACTTGCAATTGCAAAACGTACCAGTACATCGACGGGACTGGCAAATGCAAAATGTTGCAACGTATCCATACGTTGACGGGACGTCTTGGGTTAAGGCAGCTTGTCTAAAAGCTTTGAGTCTTTTCAGAGTTCTTGCTCATTCCTCTTGGGGTGCTGACCGTCAGACCCTGCTGCTCTTGCACTGGTCTCATATTCTTCCTAAACTTCAATATGAGTGTGAGGTATACTCTGCAACAGATGCCCATCTCCAGTTGTTAAAATATGTGCATCATGCTGGTGTATTTCTGGCAACAGGGGCATTCATGTCATCCCTAATTTTAAGTTTATTGGTGGATGCCCTTGTACTCCCCTTGGATTTGCGACACCAGTCATTCATGATGAGGCGTTGGTATCATCTTCACCGGATTCTGGACTCAATTTCTTGTGCCATATTCTCCCAGGATTCATGATCTTCTATTTATGACACCGGTCCTAGTTTCTCGAAGCCCTTTGGTTACAGGGTCCCGTCTGTTATGTTAGCCCTTTCTGTTCCGAGACTGGCAAATTGTCCACATTGGATCCTAAGGGTGGGTTCTTGGTTACTCCCTCACGTGACATTTTGTAGGTCTGTTCTTTCATAAGGCATTTCCTTCTCAGGTGTCTCTCTCTCTGTCTTTTTAGAACATGCCTTCACTCATGAGGGTTCTGTCCCCATCTATACTGACAGGTCTAAGACTGATACTGGAGTCGGCTTGGTGTTTTCTTCCCTTCCTTTAGTAGATATTACCTCAGTGTAGCCTATATGATGGAACCGACTGCAATTTTTTATATGCTCTTAAAATCATTTTTACTCTCCCCCAATATGTTTTTGTGATTTTTTGTGACTTTCATGGTGTTTTCTCTGCACTGGAGTCTTTTAATGCATCCCATCCATTGGTTTTATCAATTTTAGAGTGGGTTTTTCTTCTTGGCCATTGTGGCCATCATGTGCACTTCTGCTGGGTTCCCACACATGTTGGTGTGGTGGGCAGTGAGAGGGCAGATACATTACTTAAAGCTGCGTCTTCTCAGCAGACCCCAACTGACCACCTGCTTGCTTCATCTGATGTTAGACCTTACTTGCAGTACACGATTCGTACGTGTTGGTAGAGACACTGGGATGATGTTGCTCATAATAAGCTAAGAGGAATCTTTCAGAGTGGTTGTACCAAGGTTTCTCCCATCCATCCCTCGGCGATTGGCGGTAGCTCTCACCAGGCTTAGCATTGGGCACTCTCGGCTTACACGTGGGTTCCTCATGAGTTGTGGGACCCAACTGCACTGTGATGATTGCCTTGTTCGACTTACTGTCCGTCGAGTGTCCAAGTCTGGGGTACCTACGTCAGAGATTCCTCCATAGGCATAAAGGGGCAGATGGTGCCTACTGTCTGTCTTTGGTTCTTGGGGGAGCCACGACCGATTTTATTGATATTATTATTTTTTTTTTTTCAGGGGGCAGGTCGCCTTCCACTTTTATAAGTAACTGACGTTGTATACTTTTGTTATATTCAGTGTTTTGTTCCTAGTAACGGGTATTAACTTTATTTTGTATATGCACTTTTTATTTGTGGCGTGTTTTGCATTGTTGTACGGCGGCATATGACCCTGGCAGTTGCGCTGCCAGATTTTAATTATATTTAATCAATCAATCAATCTCTGACTTTGGGAATAAAATTCCCTGCCGCTTCCAGCAGAAGTGAAGGGAGCTAGCCTTACAATTAACTAAATGTGAACACCCTCCCTGGCGTAGACAGGCTTTTCGTCTTCGACTTCAAAGCCAGTATTTGCATCAGTGACAGCAATTAGAAGAAAAGGCATTTGTTAACTTAATATAGAAATGCAGTACATGGACCTTTAAGTAAGATTCAGTAGCAGTACCCTCACATACATTCGGATGCCCTTTGAAGTGTTTCTATTACATTTCTAATGAGATTTATTTTTTTGATGAAATATATGGTAGGAGGCCGTACCCACCATCCATTTGCTTCATGTAGTGCATTCGTCTGGCGACTCTACCCTGAGTGACAAGCCAGACAGTTTCTTCTAATCTAGGGAAACATATACCATGAGGGGCGGCAACCATTTAACCAGAGACTCTTTGTGGTCTGTTGGGTTCAGGTGCTTTAACTGGGCGGGAACCATAGGGTTCCAGTCTGAGGATTGTTTCGATATCATTGCAAAAACGATGCCACTTGGGACTGTCAGGGCTTGTCATCCTTGCCTTAAATGTCGGTACACAGTATCCTGGCTTCGGACCCCTTCCTACTGATGAGAAAAGGAGAACTGCATGATAGATACCAGAAATTTTTACATTGCTAAACGGCTGATTGCTCACACAGATATTGGCCCAAAGGATGATGAAGCATGGTCTGCTGATGATCATCTTCTTTGACGCTGCATGCGATGCAAGGAGCTCTCTGCTTACACCTTTTGCAGGTACAGTTGCTTAAAATACGCACACACATTCAGTGCACACGTATACCTATATGCATATATGGTAGTTCTTCCATGATTATCAAGTAATTTTCACTCAAACATAAGTCAGTCTCACACTGTACCTTCTTGGGCTCAACCAGCACGTACTTAATTTCCCATGTAAACCTGTTCATTGGATCCATTTCCCCCACTGGCCTGTTTCCTTAGAGCTTTTTTCCCCCATGGCCCGATTATGTGCCACTTCCCCAGACTTATTTTCTGCCACTAATCCATTTTCTACTTGGTACTGAAACCTCTCCCTGAATTATGTTTCCCTTATAACCAAATCCCTTTTTGGACTAATTTTCGTCATGGAATTATTTCACTCTATGACCCATTTACTACATGACCCTATTTCTAATCTGTGGGGACTTTTTTCCAGAGGCATATTTTCCTTATTGGACTTTTCTTCCTTACTGGGTGAAACTCCTCTATTAATTAAGTTTCCACAAGAGACTTATATTCCCCTACATATATTTCCTTCCATTGAATAATAACAGTAACAACAACAACCACCACCGCCACAACAACAACAACTACATTAATAATAATAATAATAATAATAACAATAATAATAATAATAATAATAATAATAATAATAACAATAATAATAATAATAATAATAATAATAACAATAAGAATAAGAATAGTAGTAGTAGTAGTAGTAGCAGTGGTAGTAATAATAATTATGAAAACAATAATATTAATAATAATAATAAGTAGAACACAGTAAAATTGTCCAAGGACAATTTTTATGAAGAAAAACTTCTCACAGCCATTGCCTACTAAAAAGCCAAGTTATAATGGAGCCTTGGATTCAAATTCACTGATATTGTGCATATCACCTTAGGCATCACATTCTATTAGTCGACCAAATTTGGTGGCTGTAGCTTTAATCCTTCATGGAACATTAGGAATATACAGAACATACGGAAAAGATCCATTTATTTTTTTACCTCAGGCGGTCTCAGAGAATAATAAACCAATATAAACCATTTTCCTTTCAGCACTGCGTCTGCCAAAGTCTAGCTTAGGTGGTTCTTGAGATAGGGAGGCTGAATCACTTTTCTATGTTCCGGGTAACATCCAGAAATTCGGTTGACAGATTGCCACCATACTTGGCCAAAAGAAAAGGACAGCTCTCTAAGTTGACCAATTTAGAAGGCTATATGCCAAATAGCCTTTGAAGTATAGCTTTCTTATTTAATTAAAATAACAATAATGAGTGGAAAAATAAAACTTCCCATGGGGATGTGGAAAATTTTACTAAAAATTATTTGTCACAGGGATCTGTTTTTACTCTTTTATAGGCTTGTGTTTGCATTTGGGGCTAATTGCTCCAAGAACCAATTTCGTCATGGGCCAATTCCAGCATCAGATTATTTACCAATGATCCTATTCCCAACAGGACGAAATTTAACACACACACACACACACACACACACACACACACACACACACACACACAGTGGGAGTCAGAGATAGCAGACGTGCCACGTCGGCGCTCCGTACCGAGCCAGCACGGCCAGTGGCATTACCAAAATTAGTATCTCTATATGACTCAAGCTCTGTACCAGGTTAGACTAAATGATTTTTCATTATTAAAAGAAAAAAAAATAATAAGAAGTTTAAACAAGACATGTTCAAACAGAAAAGAGAACCGAGAGGTGAAAGAATGCGCTCAGTCAGCTGAGGTTTGTTTAGACTACAGCTGCACGGGGAATGTAAGTACATGTACTCTGTGCTTTTAGTATTGCAAAATGGACACATACTTTAGTAAAGCAAATTTGGAAAAGAAAAGGGATAAAGGTAGAAAGCAAGATGATTTCTACCAAGAACTGGCTGAAGTGGAGACTCACAATAGACTAGTTGAACGTGTACACAAACTAGAAATGGCTTTCAAAAGTGAAATTGATGAAATAAAGAAGCAGATGTACTTGCAAAAGGAAGAAATAGAAAAACTAGGAAGGGAGGCCAACAAGAAAGACACAACCATCAGTGAACTAACAGTGGAATTGAGTACACTTAGGAAGAAAATGAGTGAAATGGCAAGTACTGTAGTCAATCACGAGAGTGTTATGGAAGAGTTAAAAAATGATACAGAGACAATTAGGCAAGTAAGCAGTCTGATAGACCAGAGCAGTGATATTGAGGAGAAGATAACACAGGTGAATGAAGCTGTGCAAAGCTACAAAAATGATGTGGAAACCACGTATGCCGAAATGGTGAAAGTAAAGAAAGACTTAGAAACAAGGGTGGAGGAAAAAAGCATTAAACAGGAAGTGAAAAGAATAATCCAAAACAATCCAAAGTTAGTCAGAGATTCAGTAGATATAAACAAATCTATAGTAATCACTGGTATAGAAGAGGAAGAAGTAAAAAACAAGATCTCAAGAAACAAAAAGGAGATGGCAAATGTAATGAGCTTACTGAAAGAAGTATCAGAGGAAATCTGTAGTAAAGACATACAGGAACACAAAAGGTTAGGGAAATACGAGAAAAGCAAGACAAGACCTCTAAAGGTGACTTTCCAGAGTGTAAACACTGTGGAGGAGATACTAAAAAATGCAAAGAATATTATGGAAAAAGAGGAGTTCAAAAATGTATGGATAAAAAGAAGCCTAACACATGAGGAACTGGAATTACTGAAGGAGAAGAGGGAGGAAACAAAAACGAAAAAGAGGGAAGATCAGAAGAGGAGAAGAACACATTTTTTTACAAAGTAATAGGATTGCAGGTACGAAAGTGGTACATAAACAGGAGGGAATAAAAAGGAGGAAGGTATTAGAACCATGTCATGACAAGTATATAAACAAGATGATAAAGTTGTTGTACTCAAATGTGGATGGAATGGTATCTAAATTACTAGAGATGAATGATTATGTCAGAGAAAATGAACAACAAATAATATGCCTAACTGAAACAAAATTACACACTAAACTTAGAGGAATACCATATATTGAGAAGAGACAGCAATTTAAAAAAAGGAGGATTAACTATAATATTAACTAAGAAAAATCTAAAAGTCAATGAAATAAAACTAGATATACCATCACAAGTAGAACTGATTGCAGTAGAGATCAACACATCTGAAGGGAAAGTAATTGTAGCCAATTTGTACATGCCACCCAGATCAAATACATGGGAAAGAGACGAATATGAGGACCTGGCAGAGAGTACAATTCAGAGTTTAAGATCATTACTACATAAAATGGAAGAGAAATCGGAAAGAATTATACTAACTGGATATTTTAATACAAATATAAATTGGAATACTCTAGATATAATTAGCCAAGAAAGCTGTTGGGACCAAAAGCTCCTGGATCTCGTGCAAGAGTTTTTTCTAACGCTACATGTGAGGGAAACCACCAGAAAAAGCGGACTCGATGTACCTTCAGTACTAGATCTAATATTTACTAGGCAAGAAAATGATATTGACAGTTTAATATATCACCCTCCACTCGGCAAAAGCGATCATGCAGTACTAAATTACAACTTCAAGATAGCATATGACAGTTAACAGCAATGAAAGGTACAAAAAGAGCCTAAACTATAAAAAGGGAAATTATCAAGACCTAAAGAAGTATTTCTTAGAAGTTGATTGGGAAAAGAGCTTAGAGGACAAGATTTAAATGCTGTATATAAAAAATCCTGTGAATTTTATGAAATAGGAGTCCAGAAGTACATCCCACAGCACAGAGAAGCAGATAAGAAAATACAGAAATGATTCAATACAGAATGTAAAAATTCAAAAGAAAGAAGATATTTGTTGTGGAATAGATACAGAAGACACAATAGTGAACGGGCGTATAATAATTACAAAGAGGCAAGAAACGATCATACAAGAATAAGGAGGGAAGCCCAAAAACAGTTTGGGAAGGATATAATAAATAAAAGTAATGATCAACCAAAGTTGTTTTACAGCTACATCAGAAGCAAAACCAAAGTAAAAGATATAATACAATCCATTACGGACGAGGGAATCACTTATACACAAGAGAAAGATATTTGTGAAGCACTAAGTAAGAATTTCCAATTAGTTTTTACAAAAGAAAAAAAATTTGAGAGGGAGTATGTGGAACATGCATGTTCACACATACTACCAGATATACAATAGCAGAAAAAGTAATACAGGAGGAGTTACGTAAATTAGACAGAGGAAAAGCAAGTGGTCCTGATGAAATTTCATGTTGGGTACTACGAGAATGTGCAAAGGAGTTAAGTAAACCATTATTTTTAATTTTCAAGAAATCCTTGAGTCAAGGTAAACTACCTGATATTTGGAAAAAAGCAAATATTGTCCCCTTATTCAAGAAAGGAAATAAGACAAAATCCACTCAACTACCGACCAGTATCACTGACCAGTGTTGTAAGTAAGGTATTAGAAAAGCTGATAAGAAAAGCTTGGGTAAATCATCTAGAAGAACACAGTATGATAACAGAAAGACAGTTTGGATTCAGAAAAGGAAAATCATGTGTTACTAATCTGTTAAGCCACTATGACAGAGTAACAAACACAATACAGGAAGAAGAAGGATGGGTGGACAGTATCTATTTAGATTTCAAGAAAGCTTTTGACACAGTACCACACCAAAGACTTTTATGGAAACTGTACCATCAAGGAGGAATTCAAGGCAAACTGTTATGTTGGATGCAATATTTTCTCATAAAAAGAGAACTGAGAACAGTACTAAGAGGATACTACTCATCATGGAAAGAAGTGACTAGTGGAGTACCACAGGGCTCAGTGCTGGCACCAATCATGTTTTTAGTGAATATAAATGATATAAACAGTAACACTGGAAATGAAAGCTATCTAAATATGTTTGCAGATGATGCAAAAATACAAAGGAGAATTACTAACACAGACTCATGTAAAGAGCTAAAAGAAGGAAGAGAGAACCTGTATTTTTTTCACAGGAAAAATCATCAGAGAAATTACCAATATGCCGGGAATCGACCCCGGGACTCTCAGGTGAGAGCCAGGCAGCATACCACTACACCACGACCAGGTGAAAGTTAACTCACGTTGTCACAATCTTGTAACCAAAGTCCCTCCGCCCCCACTGTGGGCATCAAGAGGATGAGTTAACCCCCTGGCACTCGGGCAAGTAGATGCTTTTAATCTATCCCAACCACTTACGGCAAGTCAGAATACAGGTTCTCTCTTCATTCAACTTGCCGTAAGTGTTTGGAATAGATTAAAAACATCTACTTGCCCGAGTGCCAGGGGGTTAACTCATCCTCTTGATGCCCACAGTGGGGGCGGAGGGACGTTGGTTACAAGATTGTGACAACGTGAGTTAACTTTTACCTGGTCGTGGTGTAGTGGTATGCTGCCTGGCTCTCACCTGAGAGTCCCGGGTTCGATTCCCGGCATATTGGTAATTTCTCTGATGAAGCTAAAAGAATTAAATAAACTTCATGAATGGAGTAATACATGGCAAATGGAATTCAATGTGGACAAGTGTCATGTAATCAAGTCTGGTAAAAGCGGAAAAAGACCTGATTGGGATTATAAGTTAGGAAACAAAACCCTATACACATCAGAAAGAGAGAAGGACCTAGGTGTGATTATCAATAACAGACTACCTCCGGCTGACCACATCAGCGAGAAGGTACGGAACATGTATACACTGCTTCCAAATATGAGAATAGCATTCACATACATAAATGAGGACATGCTAAGAATGATAATAACATCATTCATTAGACCAACCCTGGAATATGCATCAGTAGTCTGGAGTCTATCTATCTATCTATTGCCAGACGCCTCAACCCCGTTTGGGGTGGCCACAAACAAATCGCCTCCAAGTCGCCCTGTCCCCCGCCATTTCACTGCCCTGCTCCCAACTCACACCCCACTGTCTCATATACCTCCCCACCCCATCCCTCCATCTCATCCTCGGCCTCCACCTCCCTCTTCCCCCCTCCACCTCACTCACATACACTCTCTTCGTCAGTCTTTCACCCTCCATCCTCTCCACATGGCCAAAGCACCTCAGTGTGTTCCTCATAACGCTTCCTATCACATCCACATCCACACCACAACGCTCCTTTATATCCTCATTCGTCAGCCTGTCTCTCCACGTGACTCCACAGGCTCCTCTTAAATAACTCATTTCCACTGGTCTCACTCTTGACTTGTGTCCTTCCAACAATGTCCAAGCTTCACTTCCGGACGTTAGAGTTGGTATCACAATACTGTCATGTAGTAACTTTTTCACTTCCATGCTCACTTCCCTGTTTCTTATCACTGCTTTCAAAGAACCAGCAACCTTTCTTCCCTGCTGTACCCTTTCAAGCACTTCACCCTCCAAACCTCAATCCTTACTCATCACACTACCCAAGTACTTAAACGTACTCACATTTTCCAATTCCTCACCATCCAACCTCGCTGTACATTCACTAACTTCACCTCTCTCAAAGACCATCACTTTACTCTTCCCTACATTCACCTTTAGATTCCGTTTCTTACACACTCTCTCAAACTCATCCACCAAGCCATGCAGCTCCCCTTCGTCTCCATTCAACAACACAGTATCATCTGCAAACAACAGTACAGGGAGTTTCCAAACACTATCCTCTCACCAGGACCACTCTAACATCCACTACCCTACCTTGTACCTCTTTTATTACCCCATCCATGTACAGATTGAACAACCATGGAGACATGACACATCCCTGTTTCAAACCAACTTTCAAAGAGAAAAATTCACTTAGTTCACCATCCACACGCACTGCAGCCTTCGCACCATCGTACATACTCTTCACAGCATTCAACAACTTCCCATCTACTCCATATATTCTTAACACTTTCCACAATCCTTGTCTATCCACCCTGTCATGTGTTTTCTCCAAATCCATGAAAGCCGCATACAACTTATTTCCCTTTTCTAGAAACTTTTCCACTAAAGATCTAAAAATGAATATCTGATCTACACAACCTCTTCCCTTCCTAAAGCCTCCCTGTTCTTCTCCAACTAATTTTATGTTCTTTCTCTAACTCTGTCTATAAGTATCCTACCATACACTTTTCCTATTATACTAAGAAGACAAATGCCCCTGTGATTACCACACACTTCTTTTTCCCCTTTTCCTTTGTACAAGGGAATAATTATACCTGACTTCCAATCCTCCGGGACTCTACCTTCCTCCCAGGCCAATCTGCACATCTTCCACATCCATTCTACTATTATCTTTCCCCCATGCTTCAGCATTTCACCACACACTCCATCAATTCCTGGGGCTTTCCCTGATTTAACTTTCTTCACTGCTTCCACAACTTCTGTCCTACTGATTTCTTCCTGTCTTCTCACCTCCCTCCTTCTCCCAGCCATTCCCCAGCCACTTATACTCGCATTACTTCCATCCTCTACGTTCAACAATTCCTTAAAGTGTTCTCTCCATCTGCTCACTTTTTCTCCCTTCTCCACTAGTAATCTACCATTTCTATCTTTCACTCCCCTGCTAACTTCACTTCCACCCTGTCTTACTCTTTTCACTTCTCTCCAGAACATTTTCTTACAGTCCCTCCACTTTACACTCAAATTCCTTCCAAATTCCTCATCCACTCTCTTCTTACTCTCTCTTACTAATCTTTTCACCTCTCTCTTCCTTTCCACATATAACTCTCTCTTCCGCCTCTCAACTTCTTCCACGCCCCTATTTCTCATCCATTCATTGTATGCTTTCTTCTTTTGTGCCACAGCCTGTCTCACCTCTTGAGTCCACCACGCTGTTCCTTGCACCCCCCTCCGCCTTCTCTTTCTTCCACACACCACATCTCATGCTGCACAAATTTCTTCTGTAAATATCTTACACACACCTTCCACGTCTCCCATCTGCTCCAACTCATATTTGCCCAATCGTTCCCCCACTTCTCTCTTATACTCGGCCTTTTTCTCATCCTCTTGTAACCTTTCCACTCTCCTTGCAACTACTCCTTCCTCTCGTCTTTCCCTTCTTCTATTCCTCCATCTTACTTGAATTCTAATTCTGGCCACCACGAAGTAGTGGTCAGAAAGTCCACTCCCCCAACCTCTATACACTCTTGCATCCTTTACACATCTTCGCATCCTTTCATCCACACACACATAATCAATCATTGCCTTCCTTTCATTCAGTTCACCACCCACCCTTCTCATCACTCGCCATGTATACCTGTGGATCATTTTATGCCTGAAGAGGGTATTGGCTATCACCAACCCCCTCCCAGCACAAATGTCCACTAACGCACTCCCGTTCTCATCTATCTCAGCAGGCACACCCCACTCACCAACTATTCCATCCACCTTCACATTCCCAACTTTACCATTCATATCACCAATCAAAAACACTCTCTCATTCCTTCCAAACTTTTCCATGCACACTTCCACATTTGTCCAGAACTCTTCTCTCACTCTTGTAGCACGATCTTGCGTTGGTGCATACACACACACAATCGCCCACATTTGTATTCCAACTTTCAACTTTACCCACACAATCCTTGACGCAACTGATCCATACTGTCTTATGCTCCTCTTCCATCTTTTACTCACAACTATACACACTCCTTCCTTTGCCCTCTCATTCTCACCTACTCCTGCACATCTACCCCATCCATACTCCCATTCTCTCACACTTTCTCCTCCCCATTTTGTTTCAGTTATTCCACATACATCCACTTTCGCACCCTCAAGCACCTGGACAATCTCTCTCTCTTTCACCTCATCATTCGCTCCTCTTACATTCCATGTACTCATTACCAAGTCCTTTGTCCGGTCCTGGGTCGTCATCGTTTGGTCAGTCCTTGTCCGAGGCCTCTTGTTTGTTTTTTTAGTTAGTTGTTTTCCGGGGAGGGGCACTAACCCTTCGCCAACCCTTTTAGTCGCCTTTTACGACAAGCAGGGAGTCCTCATCTCAAAAAACACATAGACAAGATTGAAAAAGTACATATGGAGAAGCATCAGCAAGAGGACACTGCAAAAAACTGCATAAGAAGAGAGGTGATAAAGACGTAAGGAAATTCAGTTTCCCAAACAGAGAATTGATCAATGGAATGCACTACCGAATGAAATAGTGTGTGCCAAACCAATTCACAAATTTAAGGATATGTACGATAAATATGGTTTAAGACACGGGACAGTACGAGCTTGACTCATTCCTGTAACGATACAATTAGGTAAGATACAATTAGGTAAGAACACACACACACACACAGATTATTATATATATATATATATATATATATATATATATATATATATATATATATATATATATATATATATATATATATATATGGAGCCTTTGTGGTGGTACAGTAGTAAAGTGTGCGTTTTCATACACTGAAGAATGAGGGTTTGCGCCCCGACGGAGTAATAAAAGTTGGAAGCATTCTTCCGACCACATACTGCTTGGTGGACATAAATGGTGCTGTGGTTGAACCAGTGTCACATATTATAAATTTTTTTTTTCTTTAAATAGCAGAACGGAGGAAGGAAAAACAAATGAATAAAAAAATAATCCATACACCAGATTACTGGTGTCCTCTGTTCATAAAATATCTGTAACAGTTAGACTTGAACAGCTGTGGGTTGAAATTTGGAGGGAAATAACTGTGGGGAAACGAGTTCCAGAGAGATGCAGTTCGAGGAATGAAAGAATTCTGATAGGCAGAAGTTCTGCAATATGACTGAGTGACATTCCAGTCATGAGCACTACCAGATGCCCATGTAGCAAGAGGGAAGGCATGGGGAGGTGGCACCATGGACGCAACTTCGTCTGAGCATTTGTCATAATAATATCTGTAAAATAATGCAAGGGAGGCAACATTCCTTCTCACTTGTAGGGGAGGTAGTTTATTTGTAATGGCAGGGTTGTTAATAATTCTAACAGCTTTGTTCTGAATTTTGTCTAGTTGTTCCAATGCAACCTTTCCACATCCATTCCACAAGGGTGAGCAATATTCAAGCAGAGAGCGCACATGACTCTTATAAATTATAGCTAACTGCTCATCAGCGAAGAAGTTACGGACTCTTACAATAATCCAAGTTTCCTCGAGGCAGTTTCAGCAAGTTATCTAACATGAGAGGTCCAGCTGAGGGCATTGTCAAGTGAGATGCCAAGATTTCAGTACTCATGGAGATGTGAATATTACCAGCACCGAAGGTAACGTAAGAATCAGGCAATATCTGTCCATTAGTAAATTGTATGTATTTAGCTTTACTAGCATTAACCTTTACACCGCTGGCATGTTTCCCAATGTTTTGCGTGTCCCGCGGTGTTATTCGGGCTCCGACAGACTCTCAAAAAATATTTGCCAAAAATCAGTTATTAGTCCTAGAATATTAAAATTACATATGCTTATGGCACATACCTTCAGCTTTCTCCTGGGATGTTTGTTGAGCCTTCGTCGATTACCGTAGGACTTGTGGAAACCTCTGAAGTTGGGTAACAAAGTCTCCACTTTACACTTCCCGACAACCCGTAATATGATTACCACAGCCAGATATTAACACAATAAACACTACTCTATGATTATAAAGTAGTTTGGGATCCATACTCCAAAAAAAAAACACTGTGAAAGCAATGAAAATTACGAGCGCGTATGACCTTCCCACTTGTGCTAGTTCGCTGTTGGTATTCTGTCATTTATTATTCATAAAACCCCTCACACTTTATATTTCTATTACTACATAACACTTATATATATATATCTACAGTCTTTATCCATAAATTTCCTTCAGTAGTATTAGTTTATTGTCACTGTAGGGATTCAATTTCTTTCAGTAAAATACATTTCACTTTCTCGTCCTGTATACTAGCATTGAGAGTGAATGTCACTTTCACCTTCACTCTCATAACTCATAGTATTCATACATGCTAGAGTGAAACTTTCACTTTCATTACTCCTAGGGTATATACTCGTATTCTTATAATACTACTCATTTACATTTCTATTTACGTTCTCTATTTTATTTACGTTATTTACATTTCTATTTTATTTACACTGTGTTATGCACTGATACTTGAAGTAACTTATAAAACTATTTTCCACTGTTCACGTATATTTACATTCATTACTTTCACTTGCTGTTTACACATTATTTACACATTATTTACAATTCCACTTGCACTGTTTTACTCAATAGAAAGATCGTAGTCACTCTTTTATCAATTGTCAGCCCTTTACCTCTTTCCACACGAGGTTTAGTAGAGGGTAAAGGTCACAGGGCCCTTTGCATGGGGGTGAAAAGTGGCTGAAGTTAGCAGGAGCAAACAGACGTACCTTCACATTGGAAGATGAGAGTGAACTGATAAGAGTGGGCCGGGTTGGTGGCCTACCTAGGGAAATGCATTACTGCCAATGTCAGCCTCTTGACAGAAGCTAATATATAGCAGTGAAATGATTGGCAGGAAATCTAAACAATACATTATATTAGGTAGTTCCAGGTGAATGTAAATATCACTTAGGCTTCTCCCTTCGCTCCTTATATGTATATTTATTACGAAAATAGATTATACGGCATATTTCAAGGGGAAATAAACAGCAAAAATTAGCGAACGAGTGCACGTGTTAGCGAACGAGTGCACGTGAGGTGTTGTCAGGTGATAATTAGCCAATTCCAGGTGTATGGCACTATCACTTACCTTATTTCTTTTTTGTATATATTATTTGGTATAAGAATTGGGCATAGGGCTTATTTCAATGGATGAAATCAGTGGAAAATTCCAGGGAAGATTCACTTAGCACAGAATATAGTGTGGTGGCCTGCAATAATTAGGTAGTTCCAGGTGAATGTAAATATCACTTAGGCTTCTCCCTTCCTTTCTTATATATATTTTTATTACAAAAATAGATGATACAGCATATTTCAAGGGGAAATAAACAGCGAAAATTAGCGAATGAGTGCACGTGAGGTGTTGTTAGGTGATAATTAGCCAATTCTAGGTGTATGGCACTCTCACTTACCTTATTTCTTTCTTGTATATATTATTTGGTATAAGAATAGGACATAGGGCTTATTTCAATGGATGAAATCAGTGAAAAATTCCAGGGAAGATTTACTTAGCGTAGCACGGCCGGGCAGGCAAGAGGACAGGGTAATGGAGAGGGGGGTAGGGAGAAAAGTCAAGAACGGGGAGAAATGGCTAAATTGTCAACAATGGACGGGAGTACAGATGAGATTAGGAGTGCTGACTAGTGTTGGACATTGGTAGTACTGATAGATGATACAAGCCACCACTTGAAAACCCGGGTGAATTCAAAATAACACAGAATCACAAAAGTTACTCCCCGCGGTATGATCCCTTGCTCCCAAGCGTCACGAAAGTGACGCCCCACCATTAAGGGGTTAAAAGAGACAAGGTTGTTTTGTCCCCATTCACTGATCGCAGACAGGTCTTGATTTATGGAGATGGCTGTAGTGAGTTGGGAGATAGAGATACTAGACTTTGTAAATGGGTGTCCGAGTGTGATTGAACTTTGCAGAGTAGAGTCATCTGAGCATGAGTGGATGGGATTGTGGGTGACAGATAAGAGTTCATTAATATGAACCAGGAACAGGCCCGGTGCCAGAACTGACCCCGGCGGCATGCCAGCGTTAACCTCTAAAGTCCACAATTATTTCAGGCAGGGTACCTCCCCCAGCCTCAATTTGGGGATGTCTTGGCAACTTTCTCTAAGGGCAAATTGACTGTGTTCTAGGCAAAGAGGAAGAATTTACACACCTGACAATGCAATCCACACCCCCATAGGCACAATCGCGCATCAAAGTTCAAAAACGTTTATAATAGTTAACCCTTGAAAACAATCTAAAACGTGAAAATTTTGGTAACTAACTATTTTTCTTATTGAAACAGGTCATTTCAATGTGTTTTGTCACACCAACCATGAAAACAGGTGTATGTAAGTGTGGGGAGATACTAGGCTGTGGGAAGTAGGCCTATAGGTACAGGGATTGGAAATAACCAACTTTTCACATGAAAAGAAAGCACTTCAGTGTGTTCTGTAACATCTACCGTGAAAACAGGTGTGTATGTAGTGTGGGGAGCTAACTAGTGTGGGGTAATAGGCCTACAAGGCCTTGGTGGTACTTGAGGAGAAAAATTTCGGCAACAACCAAATTCTCTTGTGGAAACTCTCCATTTCAAAGGGATTTGTCATATCAGTCATGAAAACAGGAGTGTACGTAGGTGTAGAGAGATAAAACAGGTGTGGGGAGTAGCCTGCAAGCCCTCAAAGTCATGGAAAAACTATCACAGACATTTATAAATGTTTATAACCATCAAGGACATCAAAATAAAGTTGAATAATGCTATAGATCAATGCATACGAAAGGGGAAAAAAGGAGAGCAATAATTTTGCTTATGTTCTATCTGACAGGTGTAGGATGACTGCATCCTACACCTGTCAGGTGTAGGTACGACGCGAGAAATGAATAGAGTGAGGTGTAATTATATGAAAATTATGGAAAAAGTAGAAATAAGACCTAACAGGTATGTACATCAGGCCAGAGAAAGAGGTAAGGCAGGTCAAATATGGCAAAACCCTAAAAAAAAAAAAAAAAAAACAGAAAAAAAAAGATTACAAAGAAACAACAAAAAATGCAAAGAAACAAATGTCCACCCATAAATGGAAGAATTTTCCTTCGTATAACATGAAATATACTGAAAGAATATGTTGTGGTGTTTGAAATTATGCACGAGAAAGATAATTGATGCATATGGCAATAGCGAAGGTCGCAGAGGACACTGGAGAATGAGCAGGAGGTGGGGGGAAGGGCTGGGGAAGAGATGTGAGACAGAAGGTTGTGGAATGGTGGCTTGATACCTCTCGGGGGTCTGTAAGGGGTGGGAGGGTAGTGAGGGACAAGGAGGGAGGGATGGGGTGGGGTTTGGTGGGGATACAAGGCTAGCAGGGTGGAAGGAGAAGCATGAATGGGTGGAAGGGGCACAGGTGGTGGCAGGAGGTGAGATACAGGTGTGTGGAGGGATGGGAGGGTGATGGGGGACAAAGAGTGTGGGAGTAGAGTAGAGGGTGGCATGGAGGGGGCCCAGAGGGGGAGTGCCCCCCACTGCCCGGGTTGGTCCAATCCCCCTTCACGCCACCTTAGGGGTTAGTTCTCACTGGCCTGAAGCCATGTTCCTCATAATCGGGGCGGAGGAAACACTCCACAGTTTTTTACAAGCCCTGCTCAGTTGATGCAATTAGGCATTTTGGCATAAAATTCAAATCGCATCACTTGATGCGATTAGGACTTTAGGGGTTAATAGAGTGGAAATTGGAATATACATGACCTACTTTTACTCTTATTTTCCTGTCACTAAGATATGAAGAAATTAAAGGAACAAAAGTCGTCAGTCCACAGCAAGGGAGTTTGGACAGCAGGGAACAGCGCCATACTCTGTCGAAAGCTTCAGAAATATCAAGAGCTACTGGAAGAGCCTCTCCATGTAGATCAATCAATTGATAGATGGTATGAGTCAGGAGATTGAGCATGCCAATGGTGGATCTCTTGTGGAAAAAACCATATTGTCTATCACTAATTAAGTTGTTGGATTCAAGATGTTTAACAATGTGCTTATTAATTAAAGTTTCAAACACCTTACCAAGAGTGACAGCTATTGGTCTGCAATCAGAGGGGTCAGAGGAACTTCCTTTCTTCGGAATTGGGTGGATATTGACTTCTTACTATGAATTTGGGAATAAAGAAGTACGTATGCATAGTCTGAATAATTTAGAACAGAGGCATGTTCAGGGGAACACTTTTTCAAAACAATTGGCGGAATTCCATCTGGGCCTGGAGCTTTGTTGGTAGGCAAATTGTCTAGAATGGGTTTTTCGTATCTTGTCTGTATTTTAAGTGGGGCAATTTCGGGAAAGCCACGTTCTAGTACTGGGACATTCTGGTAGGTATCGTCTATGGTAAGTTTCTGGCAATTGTACCGGCAAAAATATCCGCTTTCCCACGCGGGTCATTTGTAATGTTGCCATCTGAAGATTTTAGTAGGGGAATGGAAGATGACTTGTTAAAGTTATTATTGAAAAAATCATGAGTTGACCAGAATATTCTATTGTCATTAGGGTTGATACGTAGTTTTGATCCTTGCTTTTGAAGAAAGTTTGATTTAGCTAGATTTAATACAGCTTTTGCATGATTTCTAGCAAGTTTAAATTGAGAGAGTGATTCAGATGTTTTTGATTTTAGGTAAGAGTTATATGCCAATGACCCTTGGGCCGCTGCTCTGGGACAGCTTCCATCAAACCATTTTGGAGAGTTCGATCTTTTACTGAACTGTTGACTTGGTATGAATAAATCCATACCAGCTAGTATTAAGTCGCAAATGTGGGACTGGGTAGAATTGGGATCACTAGAGAGGGAAGACTGCATGCACCCAGTCTGCTTGTGCAGGCCAATTACATTTGTTCCACAGACCAAACACACATCCAAAGCCACTCCAACACGACAATCACACTTACAAGCAGTTCTCACCCTACATACAATCTCTACCAGACAGCCTAAGCCAATTGGTAGAGATACATAGGCTGTATCGTTCCCACTTCGGTCGGGATAGGCTGATCCTACAGTGGACACTCAAATGGCTGAATATATATCTATCTATCTATCTAGTGCCAGACGCCTCAATCCCGTTTGGGGTGGCTACAAACAAATCGCCTCCACGTCGCCCTGTCCCCCGCCATTTCACTGCCCTGCTCCCAACTCACACCCCTCTCTCTCATATACCTCTCCACCCCATCCCTCCATCTTATCCTCGGCCTCCCCCTTCCTCTTCCCCCCTCCACCTCACTCACATACACTCTCTTCGTCAGCCTCTCACCCTCCATCCTCTCCACATGGCCAAACCACCTCAGTGTGTTCCTCATAACGCTTCCTATCACAGCCACATCCACACCACAACGCTTCTTTATATCCTCATTCGTCAGCCTGTCTCTCCATATGACTCCGCAGGCTCCTTTTAAATAACTCATTTCCACTGCTCTCACTTCACTTGTGTCCTTCCAACAACGTCCAAGCTTCACTTCCATACGTTAGAGTTGGTATCACAATACTGTCATGTAGTAACTTTTTCACCTCAATGTTCACTTCCCTGTTTCTTATCACTGCTTTCAAAGAATCAGCAACCTTTCTTCCCTGCTGTACCCTTTCAAGCACTTCACCCTCCAAACCTCCATCCTTACTCATCACACTACCCAAGTACTTAAACGTACTCACATTTTCCAATTCCTCACCATCCAACCTAGCTGTACATTCACTGACTTCACCTCTCTCAAAGATCATCACTTTACTCTTCCCTACATTCACCTTTAGATTCCGTTTCTTACACACTCTCTCAAACTCATCCACCAAGCCTTGCAGGTCCCCTTCGTCTTCACTCAACAACACAGTATCATCTGCAAACAACAGTACAGGGAGTTTCCAAACACTATCTTCTCTCACCAGGGCCACTCCAACATCCACTACCCTACCTTGTACCTCTTTTATTACCCTATCCATGTACAGATTGAACAACCATGGAGACATGACACATCCCTGTTTCAACCCAACCTTCAAAAAGAAAAATTCATTTAGTTTACCATCCACATGCACTGCAGCCTTAGCACCATCATACATACTCTTCACAGCATTCAACAACTTCCCATCTACTCCATATATTCTTAATACTTTCCACAATCCTTGTATATCCACCCTGTCATATGCTTTCTCCAAATCCATGAAAGCCGCATACAACTTCTTTCCCTTCTCTAGAAACTTTTCCACTAAAGATCTAAGAATGAATATCTGATCTACACAACCTCTTCCCTTCCTAAAGCCTCCCTGTTCTTCTCCAACTAATTCCTCTGTTCTTTCTCCAAGTCTGTCAATAAGTATCGTACCATACACTTTTCCTATTATATTAAGAAGACAAATGCCCCTATGATTACCACACACTTCTTTTTCCCCTTTTCCTTTGTACAAGGGAATAATTATACCTGACTTCCAATCCTCCGGGACTCTACCTTCCTCCCAAGCCAATCTGCACATCTTCCACATCCATTCTACTACTATCTCTCCCCCATGCTTCAGCATTTCACCACACACTCCATCAATTCCTGGGGCTTTCCCCATTTTAACTTTCTTCATTGCTTTCTCAACTTCTGTCCTACTGATTTCTTCCTGTCTTCTCACCTCCCTCCTTCTCCCAGCCATTCCCCAGCCACTTATACTCGCATCACTTCCATCCTCTATGTTCAGCAGTTCTTTAAAGTGTTCTTTCCATCTGCTCACTTTTTCTCCCATCTCCACTAGTATTCAACCATTTTTATCTTTCGCTCCCCTGCTAACTTCATTTCAGCCCTGTCTTACTCTCTTCACCTCTTTCCAGAACATTTTCTTACAGTCCCTCCACTTTACACTCAAATTCCTTCCAAATTCCTCATCCACTTTCTTATTACTCTCTCTTACTAATCTTTTCACCTCTCTCTTTCTTTCTATGTATAACTCTCTCTTCCGCCTCTCAACTTCTTCCACGCCCCTATTTCTCATCCATTCATTCTATACTTTCTTCTTTTGTGCCACAGCTTGTCTCACCTCTTCATTCCACCCCGCTGTTCCTTGCACCCCCTCCGTCTTCTCTTCATCCCACACACCACATCACAAGCAGCACATATTTCTTCTGTGAATATCCTGCACACACCTTCCACGTCCCCCATCTGCTCCAATTCATATTTGCCCAATCGTTCCTCCACTTTTCTCTTATATTCTATCTTTTTCTCATCCTCTTGTAACTTTTCCTCTCTCTTTGCCAAGACTCCTTCTTCCCGTCCTTCCTTTCTTCTATTTCTCCATCTTATTTGGATCTTGATTCTAGCCACCACCAAGTAGTGATCAGAAAGTCCACTCCCCCATCCTGTATAAGCTCTTGCATCCATTACACATCTTTGCATCCTTTCATCCACACACAAATAATCAATCATTGCCTTCCTTTCATTCATTATATATATATATATATATATATATATATATATATATATATATATATATGTATATATATATATATATATATATATATATATATATATATATATATATATATATATATATATATATATATATATATATATATATATATATATATATATATATATATATATATATGAACAAACTTGCGAACCATATTCTGTTTAACAAACGAAACACCAAAGAAGCTTTTCCTTCATTGGTTGATTTCCAGAGGACAGCTTCATATCCTCCGGTATGTCTTTTATACTTCAATAAAATCAGGAGAGTTTGTATCACTCGAGAGTATATTAAGCTATGTAGACAATGATTTTTTAAGTAATAAGGCAAATATGAGGATGAGGTTTTATGCAACTCATTCAAGAAAACAACAGTAGTTGTCGAAAGATGCCTTGGATGCCAAGCCTAATCAAGTGCCTTATAAATGTGCTGACTGTTGAGTCTCAGTGATGTAATGTCTGTCATCAATTCAGAAGCAAAGCAGGACTCAAAAGAATTTCTCTCTCTCTCTCTTTAAGTTAAGAAGCAAGTACAGCAAAATACTTCAGTAAAGAGTAAATTATTAGTCAACAGCATTCCATTCACAAATATATATATATATATATATATATATATATATATATATATATATATATATATATATATATATATATATATATATATATATATATATATATATATATATATATATATATATATATATATAATCGGGCATTACAAGTCCAGTGCTTAACAAAGTCCTCCCTCAACTTTCTCCATGAATTCCTTGACTGGGCATACCACTGACACATTTTCCCTGCAAATTGCTCTACCTGATCCCTCCACCTCCTGTCTGGCCTTTTTCTGCTATGCATACAATCTCTTGGTGTCCAGTCAGTCAGTCTCTTGCCCCATCGGTTATCCCTCATTCTTGCTACATGGCCTGTGACTTCCATTTCTGTTGTTTTAGAAATCTAATATCTTTGACTTTACTTTGCTCTCTCGCCCTTTTTCCGGTCTCTTAAAGATATTCCCAACCTAGACCTTTCCATTGCTCTCTGAGAACGGGTTAATTTATATTTCATCGATTTTGTTAGTTTCCAGATTTCACAACCGTACATCATAGTTGGAAATATATATTAGTTACATACTTTTCGTATCATACATAATGGGAAGTTTGCCTGTGAAAAAATATATATATATATATATATATATATATATATATATATATATATATATATATATATATATATGCAACATAACCACAGGAGAAATGAAAGAAGCAACAGTGAGCACTTTCTCATATTACATCTTCAAAGTGAGACAGAAGCGTAAGGGTAGAGGTCTTTTATGCACACCCGCAGCAGGGAGTGGCACACAGAACAAAGTATGACGAATTAACACTGAGCTAATTTACACAGAACAATAGGTACCTGACTTTTTTCCTGCGGCTTAACTAATGGACACCTGCAGCAGGGGGTGTCACACAACAAAGAATGACCTGAATTTAAAAAATGGGCGATGCACAGAACAATAGGGACCCTTCTTTTTTTTTTCCTTAGGGATGAACCTGACAAAAGTGTGTGTTTGGAGGTAAATACTGCGGCTTAACTTAACACTTTGAGGATTAATGCTAGGTGTGTCCCACACAGGTGTGAGTTCATTACCAGGAGACGACAAAGAACAATCAATTGTTAGTCTGGGTGATACTGTTTTAAAATTAATTCAGTTAACAATTTATCACACTAAAAATGACCATAGCTCATGTTTACATTCTTTTCATATGTGTCAGAAATTAGGCAAGATTCTATTACATTTCTTTTATCTGTCCAGTCAATATGGTGATCACTGGATGCTTTGTGCTGAAATAAACCACTACTCTCTTGGGCTGTCCTTACACTGTATTTATGTTGTGAGATTCTAGTTTCAAAATCTTTTCCAGATTGCCCTATGTAAAATAATATTACAGCTTTTACACGGGATTTTGTAAACAAAACCTGAATTACTGAATGGGCTGTTCTTGATTTTTCTTTTTTAATGGTGTCCTCATATTTTAATACTACTTGTACATTGAGTTTCTTCAGTATGTGAACAACATCAAGAAAATATTCATGGAAGGGGAGGACAAGGGTTCCTTGAATGTTCTGGCGATCTGGCTTATTAGTTTTCCCTTCAAGGAATCGTTTCTTTGCTGTATTGTGGCACTGAGTTAGTATACTTGGTGGATATTTTAGCTTCTTTCCAATACTCTGAATCATTTTTAGTTCACCATCTAAAAAATCTGAGTCTGAAATTCTATATGCTCTCAAGTAATATATATATATATATATATATATATATATATATATATATATATATATATATATATATATATATATATTTATAGATATTTAGAGAGAGAGAGAGAGAGAGAGAGAGAGAGAGAGAGAGAGTCATATTTCATTACAGATTCCAGAGATCGTCTGTGGGAATCGGTACAGATGGTTGGTTCAGTGTTGGAAACTTGGCCGCAAGGGAGTTGTTTTCCAATGCTGGTCACGGACATGGTAACAAACAGCACCATAATAAAGGTAATACGAAAGAATACGGTAATGGATGTTAAATAATGCACCTTAACTGGATGAGATCATTACTTTGATAACTAATTTCATTTAACAGAATGATGGTCTCACTGCTAGAATTGAGTTTCAACACCGAAAGTTTCCTTTGGTACTCAACAATACTCAGAAAACAATAAATTCGTATACAGTAGACATTACTGTGCTGTAATAAATACATTGATTAGTTAGACGGGGTTATAAAGAATGCAGTAGGGGAGCGAAAGATAAAAATTGTAGATTGCTAGTAGACAAGGGAGAGAAAGTGAGCAGATTGAGAGAACATTTTTAGGAAATACTGAACATGGGGAATGGAAGTAGTGCAGGTATAAGTAGCTGGGAAGTGGCTGGGACGAGGAGGGAGACATGGAAGTGATCTGTATGATGGAAGTACTGGAAGCAATGAAGAAAGTCTAAACGGGGAAAGCCCCAGGGCCTGGGGGAAAGGTCGAGTCCCGGAGGATTGGAAGTCAGGTATAATTATTCCCCTGTGCAAAAGAGAAGTAAGTGTGTTTTAATTACAATGGCATTTGTCTTCTTAGTGTAATAGGAAAAGTATATGGTAGGATATTTATTGACAGAGTTAAAGAAATAACAGAAGAATGAGTTCGAAAAGAATAGGGAGGTTTTAGGAAGAAAAGTGGTTATGTAGATTAGATATTTTTGTTCTAATTTCTTCAGTGGAAAAGTTTCTGCAGAAGGGAAAAAAAGTTGTAGCAGCCTTCATGGATTTAGGGAAAGCATATGACTGAGTGGATAGACTAGGAATGTGGAAAATATTAAGAATATAATAATGGAGTAACTGGGAAGCTGTTGAATGTCATGAAGAGTATGCATGACGCCACTAAGGCTGAAGTGCATGCGGATAGTGAACTGAGTCGATTTTTCTACCTAAATGTTGGATTGAAACAAATATGTATCATGTATCCATGGTTGTTCAGTCTGTATATGGATGGAGTTAAAAAAGAGATGCAAGGTAGGAAAGTGGATGATGGAGTGCTTCTGATGAGAGAGGGCAGCTTTTTGAAACTTCCTGTTCTGTTGTTTAGAGATGATACTGTATCGTTAAATGTGGATGAAAGGGAATTGCAAGGCTTGGTGAATGAGTCTGGGACAGTGTGTAAGAAACGGAATCTAAAGATGAATGCGGGGAAGAGTACGACTATAGATGTGGTCTTCGAGAAAAATGAAGTCATTGAATGCAGACAGAGGCTGGATGATGTGAAAATGGAAAATGTGGGTTCATTTAAGTACTGAGTAGTGTGATAAGTAAGGATGGAAGTTTAGAAGATGAAGTCCATGAAAAGGTACAACAGGGAAGGAAGGTTCCTGATTCTTTGAAAACAGTGATAAGGAACAGGGAAGTGAACATGGAAGTAAAACAAGACGCTGCATTATTGGATTGTAATACCATCTCTAACATATGGAAACAACGATTGGACCTTGTTGGAAAGGTACAAGTCAGGAGTGAGAGCAGTGGAAATGGGTTACTTGAGATGACCACATGGAATTACATGGAAAGACAAACTGATAAATGGGGAAGTGAAGGAGCGTCGTGGTGTAGATGTGGATGTGCTAGATAGCGTTAGGAGAAATACTTCATGGTCATTTGGCCACGTGGAGAGTATGAAGAGCGAGAGACTGACGAAGAGTATATGCGAGTAAGGTGGAGAGGAGGAAGAGGGAAGAGGAGATCGAGGATGAGATAGAGGAATGGATTGGAAAGGTGTATGTGAGAGTAGATGTGATTTGGGGGAAGGCAGCAAAATGGCCGGGAACAGAGCGACATAGAGCCGATTTGTTTGTTGCCTTCCCT
Organism: Coenobita brevimanus; assembly: GCF_032717465.1. Lineage (NCBI taxonomy): Eukaryota > Metazoa > Arthropoda > Malacostraca > Decapoda > Coenobitidae > Coenobita > Coenobita brevimanus. The sequence goes on from NC_136986.1 coordinate 3,599,379, forward strand.
TACGGGACTGAGACGTCTGGCTATAGATAGTTAGATAATTAGGAAGAAATTTAAAAGTAAGAATACACTTTTTTCACTGGCTTCTTAGCCATATGATAATTAATTTACTCTGAGTAATTATATACTGCTTTTTATTAGAGTATTGGTGATGTTGGAGCGGCACGGGGTGTGGGTGTGTTTGAGGTGGGTTTGGACGGCCGGGACGCTAACGTGACGCAGGCACAGCTCTCCCCGGTGGTCAACCAGGCTCGTCGGGTAGGTCACTCTTTCATTTATGCTCAGGTGGGAAGATCGCTCTAACATTATTATTGTGGTGGGAAGGCCACTCTCACATTCACGCTGAGGCGGGTACGTCATTTTAACATAACTGTTGTGGCGGGTAGGTCACTCTTTCATTACTGTTGAGACAGGCTGGTCCTCTCTCATTGTAACTGAGATGGGTTCGTCACTCTCACATTACTGCTTAGCAGGGCAGTTCACTCTCGCATGACTGATGAGGTGGGTAGGTTATTCTCACATTACTGGTGAGGCGTATAGATCACTTTCACATTAGTGCAGAGGCGTGTAGGTCGCTCTCACTGCACTGCTGAGGTGGGTAGGTTATTATCACATTAATGCTCAGGTGGGTTGGTCAGTCTCATTACTGCTGAGGCAGGTAGATCACACAGCTAACTTGTACCATGGTGACGTCAGCAGCTGCGGCAGGTGTCGTGGTGCGTGATGGTGGTGGTGGTGAGTGACGACCCATCCTTCCTCACGGCCTTCGCCGATTGGTCCCTCAATGGCCGCCTCCTGGTGTGGTCAACGAGGCTCCTGGTGGTCACTCGCCTCCCCAAGGAAGACCTCAGGGCACTACTCGTTTCCCTCTGGACATTTTCCATGATGAACACCTTGGTGATTAACACCGAAACCTCAGCATCTGATAAACGGTATGTTATTCATCAACCAAGAACGTATCTCTAATGTCAGTATTTTAATGTGTAGTTGTTTTTAGGATGCCAAGTACTTGAAAGTGGAGTGTGCTTATTTTATTGTTGTCTTAAAAACAAAACTGTTTAAATCTTTTGCCAAGCTTATACTAACTTGATTTTGTGTAGTATATTAACCCTCCTTCAACATTTAATCATTCTAGTCTTTTATATTCATTCATCTCTGCTCACGCAACCCATTTTGGTCTCCAATGCCTTACAAAAAATTTCTGTTCAAAATCTTATTTCCATTGCCAGTGCTACCTGTACTACAGTATCAGTGTACACAAAGTGTATGTCCACTCAAGCCCCCCATACACGGCATCAGTCACCACTGGCACCACTCCTGTTTATTATGATATCTCCGATAGCTTCAGAATGTAATTACTAAAATATTACACTCATTTGAATCTTAACTCCTAATCCTTGGGGGTCTTACAAGGCTAGCCCTTCTCGTATGCCTTTTCTTTTTGTCTTGAAAGTATGCTTTTTCAACCAGTTATAGCTGCATAATTACAGCACACTGAACTTTCAATTAAAACGCAGATTATTCACTTATCCTTTATCTCTCCGTTGTAAGTGTCCACAGATCTGCTCTAGGTTGAGGCATTGTGGAGGTAGGAGGTGATGAATGGAGGGAATTTGGGGAGTCACAGTAGGCTGTGTTCGCACAGGAGTGAGTTATTAGTTACAACCCAAAGCCCTCCCCCCAGCCTTTGAGAAAGAGGGATTCCCCGCTGGCATACACTCATTGCTCCTCCTTGCTCCAGTTGCCCTTAACACTCCTCTCCACTGCCCCTGGCCACCGCCACATGAATGAATCATCACCCCTTGTAGTCGTCTGGCTAACTCATTTTATTTGCCCAATTTTTCTGGCCTATCAAGAGTGACAATATGCATAACTGTGTTGAATGGAAGGGAGATAAGAATTTCCAAGGTTTATTTCACATGACTTGCCATTACAAATACTATACTTTCTCTGCAAGTACGTTTTCTGTGTCGCATAAGATGACTTGAGCTATCGCTGTGGTCATATCCATTTCTGACACGTATTTTTCTTTCTTTCTTTCTTTCTTTTTTTTCTAAATCACTTCTTTGGCTAAGTTCTTATTGCACAACAGAACCTGCACTAAAAACAATACTAGTTTACTATCGAAACTAATCCACTTTCCATGTATGTTTCACTGTTCTTCAGCACTTATTTTTAAGCAAGTAAAAGAAAATAAATGTTAGAAGCTTGCAAACTGCTTTCTCTAAGCAAAAAAAAAAAAAAAAAAAAAAAAACTACATAGTACAGTAACAGAGAGCCAAATTCAAGATCGGTTCATTTCAAGGCTTGGACACACTGCATTGAAAAGACTGGAGATCACAGGCAGTAGGAAATACAGACAGAAGGAAACAGTCACAGAGTTGACCTGTTACCTACATGAAGGACTGGGATTAATGGTTATCTCCTGCATTAGAGTGTTGGACAGAAAACAGATAAGAGTTTGTTGCTAGACGGGTGCTACACTCTTGCTACAGTGATGGACAGGTACAAGCAGATAGTTCAGCACAGCAGAGATACTGAATAAATGATAGAAAATAGATAAAGATGCAACAGCGCGGTAAAGAAATAGAAGTTGAAGGGAGCCAGTAATAGGAGAAGAGTTAATGAAATGGAAAATCTTTGACTTGAGAAGAACTGTATGTGGGAAGCCTCTCCACACGTTACAGCAGTAGCCTACACCGGGGCAAATGAAACCCATGTTTAACTGAGTTTTTGATGCATTAAAAACTGATATATGAGCCAAGTCAGATATTAAATGTGCAATAGTCACCTCTCGTTTGTTAAAGTGACTGCTGAGATGGACGCTGCGGGAAATGGATGGAAGGGTGAGGGCTGAAGTTATCAGCATAAGAGTCAATAGGGTTAGATGTAAACCTTAGCAGTTAATTCTAGAATCGAAGGAAGAGAGTTAGTGATAGGCCAGAGCCCTGAGGAACACCATTATTGATAGCCTGAGATGAAGAACAGTGGCAGTCTACAACAGCAGCTATAGAATGACTATAGCTACAAGCACAGATAGGATAGAAACTGTAAGAGGGACGGAAATTAAAGATTTATGCCAAACTCGATCGAAAGCTTTTGAGATGTCTAGTGGAATGACAGATCTTCCACCAAAGAAAGAAGGATGACTAAGAGTTTTAAAGGAAGGTTAGAAGATACTCAGTGGAGCACCCCTGTCTGAACCCATACTGACAATCAGAAAGTAACTTATGACAGGATATGTGCTTTTAATGTTTTATTAAAGAATAGATTCAAAAACTTACCAAAGACAAGATGTTAATACAAGTGAGCAATGGTTAGATGGCTGGGAATGATCACCCATCTATGAAAGCAGCAAGAAGGAAAAGTACAAGTTAGCTGACAAAGATGAAAGAGTTTACCAAGGCAGCGTGTAAGCACAGAAGCACGGTTCTTGAGGACAACTGGAGAGACCCCATCAGGCCCACGTGCTATGATAGTAACAGTGCCAGTGACGGCAGAAAACACATTAACTGATTAAATCTTAATGTCAGCCATGAACAAGTAAGAGGGAGGAAGTGACTGAGGAACACCACCAGAATCGTCTAAACTGAAATTAGAGGAGGAAGTCTGAACAAAGAGTTCTGTTTTTTCATTAGACGAAACAGTTACAGAGTCATCAGAATGGAAAAGAGGAAAGGATGATGAAGTTAAGTTGCCAGAATGGTTTTTAGTAAGCATCAGAAGGACCTGGAAGAATCTGAGTTGGTCCGACTGAAATTATATTTAGCAGAGTGAAGGACAGACTAAACACAGTTCTAGCCAGAAACATAAAAGAGATGAGATTCAGGGATGTGTTGGCTCCGGTATCTTTTGAAGGCCCTCTCCATGCTATGGACAGCATGAGAACAAGCGTAACTAAACTTTTTTTTTTTTCACTAGTAACATGTTAGAGAAAGGAAGTATGTTTCCATATGTTTCCATGCCTGGGAGTATAACCTCCGCAATGTGTGAGGCACACTCACATGGCTCTCGGCCATGGAGGCTAGAAACATTCCAGGGAAAAATAACGAAGTAATGCCCGAGGGCCTCCCAATCACCAGCTCCAACATGCCAAAGTTGCCGCATCTTGGGAAGGTTCACAAGCCTTGCCGAGACGATAGGACAGATTAAGGTGATAAGGCTCCAACCAGAGGAGCCCAATGGAAAGAAAAGATTAACAGCATAAGCAGAACGATTAGTTGTAAAGAAATGTTAAGCATGTTGGAACTTTCTCCAAGACGGTCAGGGATACAGGTTGGGTGCTGTCCGATCTGCTTTTGGTTTTTAAGTATAGGAAAGATGTAGCCTTTTTCACTAGGTGGATCAGTGAAAGGAGAGTAGAGCCAACAGTGGTGTTGATAAATGAAATAACCCAGAATGGAGATTTCAGGGAAAGAAGAAATTGACTGGATGTTCCATCTTCGAATTTAAGATTGCCAAAGAGTCTTTCATTATCAGTACAATCAGTGGATAAGCCAATAGCATAGATATAGTTAGTTAATATGAGGATGGCCGAAGCTAGACACTAAAGAATTCAGAAGACTGAAGTTCAGGAACATGAGTGCACGATATGTTGTTGTGTACATATACAAAAGAGTCAGTTTTTGCTTTGAAGTGCTTATTGAGTAAGTACGAGGATACAGAGAAGAGTTTGCTTTAAGTCGCCTCAGACAACTGAGTCTCAATACGGAGCTGATGTTGAGGTTTAAAGGAAGAGAGGTGGTGTTCAACACAGAGAAAATCAGAAGAGGCTTCCAACGTGCAGACATAAATAAAATGTATCACAACAAATCCAGTTTGCATTAACCCCTTAACCGCGGGGCGTCACTTTCGTGACGCTTGGGAGCAAGGGATCATACCGCGGGGCGTCGCTTTTGTGATTCTGTGTTATTTTGAATTCACCCGGGCTTCCAAGTGGGGGCTTGTATCATCTATCAGTACTGCCAATGTCCAACACTAGTCAGCACTCCTAATCTCATCTGTACTCCCACCCATTGCTGACAATTTAGCCATTTCTCCCCGTTCTTGACTCCCCTCCCTACCCCCCCTCCATTACCCTATCCTCTCGCCTTCCCGGCCGTGCTACGCTAAGTAAATCTTCCCTGGAATTTTTCACTGATTTCATCCATTGAAATAAGCCCTATGTCCTATTCTTATACCAAATAATATATACAAGAAAGAAATAAGGTAAGTGAGAGGGCCATACACCTGGAATTGGCTAATTATCACCTGACAACACCTCACGTGCACTCGTTCGCTAATTTTCGCTGTTTTTTTCCCCTTGAAATATGCCGTATAATCTATTTTCGTAATAAATATACATGTAAGGAGGGAAGGGAGAAGCCTAAGTGATATTTACATTCACCTGGAACTACCTAATTTATAATGTATTGTCTAGATTTCCTGCCAATCATATTAGTGCTAGACAAAGCTGTTTCAAAATCTAACATTGGTAGCTCTGAATATATATCTCCTAAGCAGGCCTCTAATCTATTTTCGTAATAAATATACATGTAAGGAGGGAAGGGAGAAGCCTAAGTGATATTTACATTCACCTGGAACTAACAAATTTATAATGTATTGTCTAGATTTCCTGCCAATCATATCAGTGCCAGACTTAGCTGTTTCAAGAAGTAATATTGGTAACTCAGAATAACCCCTAGCAGGCCTCCATGCTGGCCCTCCGTTATCAGTTTACTCTCATCTTCTGAAGCGAGGGTACGTATGTTTCTTCTTGCTGACTTCAAGGCCTTTTTTCACCCCCATGCAAATGGCCCTGTGACCTTTACCCCCTACTAAACCTCGTGTGGAAAGAGGTAAAGGGCTGACAATTGATAAAAGAGTGACTACGATCTTTCTATTGAGTAAAACAGTGCAAGTGGAATTGTAAATAATGTGTAAATAATGTGTAAACAGCAAGTGAAAGTAATGAATGTAAATATACGTGAACAATGGAAAATAGTTTTATAAGTTATTTCAAGTGACAGTGCACAACACAGTGTAAATAAAATAGAAATGTAAATAACGTAAATAAAATAGAGAACGTAAATAGAAATGTAAATGAGTAGTATTATAAGAATACGAGTATATACCCTAGGCGTAATGAAAGTGAAAGTTTCACTCTAGCATGTCTGAATGCTATGAGTTATGAGAGTGAAGATGAAAGTGACATTCACTCTCAATGCCAGTATACAGGACGAGAAAGTGAATGCTACGTATTTTAATGAAAGAAATTGAATCCCTACAGTGATAATAAACTAATACTACTGAAGGAAACTTATGGATAAAGACTGTAGATATATATAAGTGTTATATAGTAATAGAAATATAAAGTGTGAGGGGTTTTATGAATAATAAATAACAGATTACCAAGAGCGAACTAGTGCCAGTGCGACGATCAGACGCGCTCGTAATTTCCATTGCTTTCACAGTGTTTTTTTTTTTTTATAGTATGGATCCCAAACTACTTGAAAATTGTAGAATAGTGTTTATAGTGTTTGTATCTGACTGTGGTAATCATATTACGGGTTGTCGGGAAGTGTAAAGTGGAGACTTCGTTACCCTACTTCAGAGGTCTCCACAAGTCCTACGGTAACCGACGAAGGCTCAACAATCATTCCAGGAGAAAGCTGAAGGTATGTCCCATAAGCATATGTAATTTTATTATTCTAGGTCTAATAACTGATTTTTGGCAAATATTTTTTGAGAGTCTGTCGGAGCCCAAATAACCCCGCGGCACAAGCAAGTCATTGGTAAACAAGCCCGCGGTGTAGGGGTTAATACTGCACTATATTACTGTAACACATACTTGCACTTGTAATGCAAGTTCACTTGCACTGGAGCCCGAGAATGATATCCTTATTTCGTACACCTGTATTGTGAGTTCATCCACTATATCCTGAGATCATTTAATTACACCTTTACTTTTCTTTCTTGAGGTGAAACGAACTGTGGAACAAAAGAAGAAGGCATATGGTGAATGGTTGGCGAGTAGAGGTAGGGGAGAAGATGAGAGAGAGAAGAGAGAGGTATATGTGAGCAGGAGAAGGGAGGTTAAGAGACTGGTGAAGGAGAGTAAGAAGAAAGTGGATGAAGAGTTTGGGAGGAATCTGAGTGTGAAATGGAGGGAGAGTAAGAAATTGTTTTGGAAGGAGGTAAAGAAAGTAAGGCAGTGTGAAAGGGGAAATAGTAGGGGAGTGAAAGATAGGAATAATAGATTGTTGGTGGAGTAGAGAGAGAAATTGAGGAGATGGAAGGAGCACTTTGAGGATTTGTTGAATGTAGAGAGTGAGAGCAGTGTGAGTATAAGTGGTTGGGGAATGGCTGGGAGAAGAAGAGATGAGAGGAGGGAGGAAGAGATCAGTAGGTCGGAAGTAGTGGAAGCGATGAAGAAGATTAAGCTGGGAAAGGCCCCAGGAATTGATGGAGTGTGTGGTGAAATGCTTAGGTATGGGGGTGAGATTGTTGTGGAGTGGATATTGTCACGGGGTTTTTATATCACGGGGTTTTTATAATAAATACTTAAATATTATTTAATTGATATTAATATTCAATAATATTAAAGAGCAGGGACAATGATTGTCTTGCTAAATCGAGCAACGATCCTCTAAGAACGAGAATTTATAAACTTTCTCAACAGTACGCAGCAGAGACTAATTACTCACGAATGCTGAATTAGTACTGTTAGCCTCTGGAGAAAGTTACTTCACCCCTGACAATAAATAACTAATACTAATAATAATATCAGGTCCTTGCTGATGCTTAACTCCTGGCACAAGGGATTTTAAGTTAATACAACAAGACTGGTCTAAGTACCAGTTATGAATAGTAAAACGTCTATGCAAGCTAGGAGCTATGTGGATAATAAGCTTAATTTGGAGAAATGAAACAAGATTTTACTTTACATTAAGCTCAAGAAAAAGAACTGTTAAATTTATTGAATACAAGAATAAATTTAACATTACATTTCAAATCAAATCAATGAGACTGCACTCACTCACTCACACAAAAGCTAAATACTTACGCCTAGGAAAAAACACCTTAACTAAACTCTTAAGGCTACAAAATACAAAAAGGAAATACTGATTGATGAATGCTGTGTATCACCCAGGGGGTGGGAGGACTGGATTAACTGTTTCAGTGGAGCTTGGGTGTTAGCTGACCTCTCACACTTCTGGAGCACAGGACCTTCCTCCGTCACAACAAACACGCGACTGCTCAGTCTTGGGAACAAAAGGGGGAGCAGTAGGCCGCATTTATCTAACGGTCGAGGCAAGCAGAGGCGAACAATAAAGAAACAATAATATCGCTCAGTACAGCACTTAGTGACGTGCATTAAATCGGTCACTTTTGAAAACAGTGACGAATGTTTTGAAAAGTATACCCCGAAATGGAGAGAGAAACGGTTAACTGAGCGATACACAGTGAGTTTTCCACTAATAGTTCGTGGCTTCTCACAAAAGGGGAATGTCGCGAATTTGATTCATGACATTACACCCCTACAAAATTAAATTTTTTCCTTATGGGAAAAAATTTGTGTATATATATATATATATGTACACATCCTAACTCAGTCACACAAGATTCACACTGTGGTGTGTGTGCTATCCTGCTACAGGAGAAAGTCACAGTCCCCAGTGAGCGAAAAAAAACTAGTATTTACGTTAATAGAAGCAAGCTTGAGGGAAAAACTCCGTGATGACGGTGAAAATCCTGTACTCAGGTCAAACTGAGCGAAAATTCTCTACATTTACACTGACAACTAATTGTTGTTTAGGGTGGTGTATGTAATACACGGTGTAGGTGTGACAGTTGTAGTGTAACTGTACCTACGTGTAAAATGGCACAGTAAATAATATGGCGATGACGAAGGCAGAGGAGAAGAGGCGGCAGCGTGCGGCAGACGATCAGCTGATCCGCACAGCAAAACTGCTACACCCATTGCTGAACCTGCAAAACCAATTAAGGTGGAGCATCAAAAGTGTCAATGAGACAAAATTCTTATTACGTTACAATTACTCTCTCTGCCTAGCAATCAGTACATGCTACGAAAAGTACACTCGAGGTCGCCATTAATTGTAGCACACGATTAGTGTCGGCAAGTTGAGAATCCTTGTGCAAAGTCGGGTCTTCCATAGCCTCGAACTGCACACGGGTCCTCAACCTGTGCCTTAACCTACAGTTCTTATATTAATATTGGGAAGCTGAGAATCCTTGTGCAAACTCGGGTCTTCCATAGCCTCAAGTCGCCTCTGCGAAGTTCTCTCTCGAACTTCCCCCTTAACCTACAGTACTTATATTAGTATCGGGGAGCTGAGAATCCTTGTGGAAACTTGAGTCTTCCATAGCCTCAAGTCGCCTCTGAGGAATTCTCACTTCCCCCTTAACCTACAGTACTTATATTACTATCGGGGAGCTGAGAATCCTTGTGCAAACTCGGGTCTTCCATAGCCTCGAGTCGCCTCTGCGGAGTTCTCTCTCGATCTTCCCCCTTAACCTACAGTACTTATATTACTATCGGGGAGCTGAGAATCCTTGTGCAAACTCGGGTCTTCCATAGCCTCGAGTCGCCTCTGCGGAGTTCTCTCTCGAACTTCCCCCTTAACCTACAGTACATAATATGTATGTACAGGCCCTGGACATGATGTGTCCTGTGGGGCCAATGGGCGAGACGTCAGGTCTGCACCCACTTCACCACTACCCTGTCTCTCAACTGTCTCGGAGATTACAGGTGTGGTTACGAACGGCACAGGAAGGACATGTCCCTGATTAGTGGTGTTACTTTGACACACACTGCAGGAACGGACAAAACTATCTATGTCTCGTCCCATCCCTGGCCAGAAAAAGTCAGCTCGGATACGGCCCTGGGTCTTCCTTTTGCCCATGTGACCTCCTGGGGCTGAACAATGACCCCATTGTAACACTGCTAGGCGGTACTTGGCGGGAACGACAAACTGCAGTCGAAGCTCACCCTCGGGTGTTCGTGACTCACGGTAGAGCCGTCCTTGTTTACGAAGGAACTTGGCTCGACCTCCCCGTGAATACTTAATCACTCGACCCTTTTGTTTGTTCCGCACGGCAGCAAGTGTCGGGTCAGAATGTTGTGCTTGTACAACAAGTTGGCTACACATCAGATCTTGCGACGATTCAATGATCACTGGGGTGACACAATCTGGAGCCTCAGCCATGGCTCGTGTTACTGCAGCAGCCGAAGTCTGAGTAGCGTCATCATCGGAGCAACTATCCTTGACTCTGGAAATATTTCCGATGATGAGGTCAAATAAGGGTTCTGGCATGACAACTGCAAGTGTCGTACCAGTATAAAATGGAGATGCCACCTGGATACATGCCTCAGGGAACAATCTCACTGATCCATCAATAAGGTTTGCATGGATCTGTCGCCCTGTATACTGCTCAGGCCGAACTAAACTCTGCTTGACAGAGCAACCTGAGGAACCATTGTCTCTCAGGACCTTCACAGGAATGTCTCCCACAAACCCTGGCTGAACAAGGAAGGTACTGTCACCTGTGGGAGGGCCTGTGGAGGAAGCAGCTAGCCACTCATGAGGCTGCTGAATTGATGCGGCAAACATTGTGCCTTGTGGATTATATTGGGAAGATGGAACATTGGCCATCTGTGGATGGGGGTTCACTGTCACTGTGGGACTAGTGAACTGTGGGAGAGTACCCATACTGGTAGGGACGTGACCACCGTGCTGCTGCTGAGGAATGAAGGCTGCGTTCGCTTCCTGCCTCTTTTGAGCTGGTGGTGAAAAAGTTTGTCCCGACGGTCTGTTGCGTGGCTGATACTGCTGTTGGTTAGGGTACTTGTTGTACCTCTTCCACTCAGGTTTCTGAGTGTTTTGTACCTGGTCCTTCCACTGCGGTTTTGGACCTTGGCCATTATTCTGAGGATGACCTTGTTGCTGGGATTCAGTCTGAGACGGTTTCCCAGATTTGGCAGTATCTTTTCTGCTCCAGGTGTTTTGCTTACGAGTTTGATACCCGTATGCAGTAAAGAATGCGTCAGCCTTTTCTGCCATTTGGCTGGCATCTTTCACCTGGCAGATCTTAAGCTGTGCTATGAGCTCAGCAGGCCACGACCTCTCTAGCTGTGTACGCAGCATAAGGTCAATTATCCCCTCACGCGTGGAAGGAGTTTCATCTTTCTCCATCCAATCATTTAAGTAAGCTGTGAGACGATCAAGGAACTGAACAGCTGTCTCCTTGTCTTGGAGACGAGCTCGCATGAACTGAACTTTGGCGTCGTCTACTGTGAGACCATACACCTTAATGAGTGCAGCTTTCATCATCTCATACGTGAGATTGTCTCCACGAATTCTGTGGAGAATATCGAGGGCAGGGCCCTCAAATAGGCTAAGAAACTGAAGCTGCTTAGCTGCCTCATCCAGTTGATACATGTCTGCCATGTCCTCAAAACGAGCTATGTACGGCTCGATTCGCTCGCTTTCCTTGTATGAAGGAAGCTTGATGCGTGGGGTCGCCAGGACATGTGCAGGGAGAACGCTCGTGGAGCTTGGACCAACTGCACCAGACGTGTCTGAAGCCAAGGAATCTCGCTTGAGCTTCAGCACTTCAAGTTCATGTCTCTCGCATGCTTCTCGCTCGGCACGTTCGTGTTCTCGTTCTCTGTCTCGCTGTTCACGCTCGTATTCGCACTGTTCTCGCTCTTGTACTAGCTCGAGTTCGTGTTGTTTTTGTTCGTGTTCATGCTGTTCTCGCTCGTATTCGCGCTCCTTTTCGCGTTCCTCACGCTGTTCTCGCTCGTATTCACGCTGAATTCTACGCTCTTCACGAGCATCTTTCTCACGTTCTTGCTCGTAATTAAACCGTGAGAGAACGTAACTCTGTATTTTCTCTGGGTCTGTGAGACCCATATCTTTGGCTTCCTGTACATAAGCACTGGCTGCCATGATGCTAGCTCAATTTACTAAGTAACCGAAACTGAGTACTGACTGCTTAGCGACGAATACTAATAAACACAAGTAAAGAATACAGACACAAGCTAGTGGTGACCAGTCTTATCTAGTTAACTGGCAAAGATTAAAGCAAAAATGCAAATAACTGAGAACTCAATAATTAACACAATGGGTACAGCGACTACCCAGGACCGAATAAAATCGTCTGGCATTACCAAAAATAAAGTACTAAATAGAGTTAAGTACTCTATGGATTAATAAAGCAAAAATTCACTTGCTAAATTAACGGTAAACACCAGTAAACTTGTGCCTATAAACTTTAATTATAAATACCTAAATATGAATGAGTGAGCACTATCTCGTGAATAGCTTTAGAACTAGGAGTTAATATCCTGGCGAGGTCGCCAACAGTCACGGGGTTTTTATATCACGGGGTTTTTATAATAAATACTTAAATATTATTTAATTGATATTAATATTCAATAATATTAAAGAGCAGGGACAATGATTGTCTTGCTAAATCGAGCAACGATTCTCTAAGAACGAGAATTTATAAACTTTCTCAACAGTACGCAGCAGAGACTAATTACTCACAAATGCTGAATTAGTACTGTTAGCCTCTGGAGAAAGTTACTTCACCCCTGACAATAAATAACTAATACTAATAATAATATCAGGTCCTTGCTGATGCTTAACTCCTGGCACAAGGGATTTTAAGTTAATACAACAAGACTGGTCTAAGTACCAGTTATGAATAGTAAAACGTCTATGCAAGCTAGGAGCTATGTGGAAAATAAGCTTAATTTGGAGAAATGAAACAAGATTTTACTTTACATTAAGCTCAAGAAAAAGAACTGTTAAATTTATTGAATACAAGAATAAATTTAACGTTACATTTCAAATCAAATCAATGAGACCGCACTCACTCACTCACACAAAAGCTAAATACTTACGCCTAGGAAAAAACACCTTAACTAAACTCTTAAGGCTACAAAATACAAAAAGGAAATACTGATCGATGAATGCTGTGTATCACCCGGGGGTGGGAGGACTGGATTAACTGTTTCAGTGGAGCTTGGGTGTTAGCTGACCTCTCACACTTCTGGAGCACAGGACCTTCCTCCGTCACAACAAACACGCGACTGCTCAGTCTTGGGAACAAAAGAGGGAGCAGTAGGCCGCATTTTCTAACGGTCGAGGCAAGCAGAGGCGAACAACAAAGAAACAATAATATCGCTCAGTACAGCACTTAGTGACGTGCATTAAATCGGTCACTTTTGAAAACAGTGACGAATGTTTTGAAAAGTATACCCCAAAATGGAGAGAGAAACGGTTAACTGAGCGATACACAGTGAGTTTTCCACTAATAGTTCGTGGCTTCTCACAAAAGGGGAATGTCGCTAATTTGATTCGTGACAGATATGGAAGTTGTGTAGATTGGCTTGGGAAGAGGGAAGGGTTCCAGTGGACTGGAAATCAGGTATAATTGTTCCTCTGTACAAAGGAAAAGGGGAGAGAGAAGTATGTGGTAACCATAGGGGTATTTGCCTTCTTAGTGTGACTGGTAAAATTTATGGTAGAATACTCATTGATAGGGTTAGGCATATGACAGAGGAGCTAGTTGGAGAAGAACAAGGGGGATTTAGGAAGGGAAAAGGGTGTGTAGATCAGATATTTGTTCTAAGATGTTTAGTGGAGAAGTATCTAGAGAAGGGAAGGAAAGTGTATGCTGCCTTCATGGACTTGGAGAAAGCTTATGACAGAATAGATAGGCAAGGTATGTGGAAGGTATTAAGAATATATGGAGTGGAGGGGAAATTGTTGAGTGCTGTGAAGAGTATGTACGAGGGAGCTAGGGCTACGGTGCGGGTGGATGGTGAGCTGAGTGAGTTCTTTGATCTCAATGTGGGACTGAAACAGGGGTGTGTGATGTCTCCATGGCTGTTTAATATATATATGGATAGGGTTGTAAAGGAGGTGCAATGTAGGGCAGTGGATGTGGGGGTGGCCCTAATGAATGAGGGTGAGATTTGGAAGCTTCCGGTGTTGCCGTTTGCTGATGATACAGTATTGTTGAGTGAAGATGAATGGGAGTTGCATGGTTTGGTGAATGAATTTGGGACAGTGTGTAGGAGGAGGAAGCTGAAAGTTAATGTAAACAAAAGTAAAGTTATGGTGTTTGAGAGGAATGAAGTCACAGAGTGTGCAGTGAGGTTGGATGGTGAGGATATGGAGAATGTGAGTGCATTCAAGTACTTGGGTAGTGTGATGAGTAAGGATGGAACTTTGGGGGATGAAGTACGTGAAAGGGTACAGCAGGGAAGAAAGGTTGTTGGTACACTGAAAGCAGTGATGAGAAATAGGGAGGTGAGTATGGAAGTTAAGAAATCACTGCATGATGGTATTGTGATCCCTACCCTGACGTATGGAAGCGAGGCATGGACCTTGCAAGAGGGGAACAAGTCAAGAGTGAGAGCAGTGGAAATGAGTTACTTGAGAGGAGCATGTGGAGTGACGTGGAGGGACAGGTTGACGAATGAAGAAGTGAAGGAACGTTGTGGGGTAGATGTGGATGTGGTTGAAAAGATTAGGAGAAATACACTGAGGTGGTTTGGACATGTGGAGAGAATGGAGAATGAAAGACTGACTAAGAGGGTGTATGTAGGTGAGGTGGAGGGAGGGAGAGGGAGGGGTAGACCGAGGATGAGGTGGAGGGATGGAGTTGAGAGGTATATGAGGGAGGGGGGGGTGAGTTGGGGGGAGGGGAGTCAAATAGTGGGTGACAGAGTGACTTGGAGGCGTTTTGTCTGTGGCCACCCTTTGCGGGATTAGGGCGTCGGGCTATAGATAGATAGATAGACTTTTCTTTATAGCCTAAATTCTTCTGTGGTATAATCACTTACTTGGGAAATTTGTTACTGCACTAGAGGAAGAGCACAAAATAATTACTAGTCTGCTATCATAACAAATCCAATTTACATGTGTATTGCACTGTATTACCATAATACATATTTGTGCTTGAACTGAAGGTTCACTTGTGCTGTTGCCTCAGAGTGTTTTCTTAAACCTATATCTTTTTCATATTACTAACTCTGTCAACTTATCTTATGTAATAAGGTCATTGTATACACACTTTATATTTTCTCAAACATCAGTGACTATTACCTCACCCTGGTGTGGCAAGTGAAGAAGTCACTTTTAACTCACTGCAGTGGTAGTGCACTTCCTTGTGAACCTGCTGCCGTTGCTGACAGTTCAGGTAGATATATAACCCTCTGTACGTTTTTTAATCTGCAGGTGCCCATGTTCACCCTGAAGTAACATTTTGTGTGTGTGTGTGTGTGTGTGTGTGTGTGTGTGTGTGTGTGTGTGTGTGTGTGTATCTCTGGGCATAGGCTTCACAACCTGCTCCCAATACCCAGTAGTCCTCGTAAATACCATACACCTCTACATGTCACCACTTCGGCGCACTGGTATTAGCCGGGGTATTTTTACGACATGCCGGCGGGTCTTCTGCTAGATCAGTAAAGTCTGATTTTATGAAATTCAACTCTATGGATGGTACTGTGTCTAGGTGGCCCTCTCAGGCACTAAAGGAACACTGTGTCTCCTTAGTGCAGCAGTTATGCAAACAACCTGTCTGAAGAGAATGAATGCATTCACAACAGTAAGAGCAAAAAGGTGTAGTACCACTTGCAGAACTTCCCGCTTGTAATGCCAATCAATGACCAAAATGTTGCCACATTTCTCGGTGAGTAAAGCCCAATTCTAGGTCTTGGCTGGTAAAACAAGGTAGTGCTTCCTGCTGGGCTTGACAGTGCCGTTGGTTCCTGTCCCATGTTCAAAGAGAAACTGTCAGTGTGGTTGATGTGGATAAGTCATCACTTGAGACAACCATATCTGATGCTAAATAAATAAAGGACAGCTAAAGCATTCGCCCTCGAATGCGTATCGCTCGCCATCATTAAAAAACTAGATCAGTAATCCTTTCCAGTTGGGGGCCTACCATCACAAGTTCGCCAACATCTACTCATTTCAAGTCACATATCCCGGAACACTGCCTCAAAAGCTGGAATATAGTTTGCCCACTTAATCTTAAGATATTTTGGTATAACACAAACACACACACAGACGCACAGATACATTAACAGATGCCAGCAATTGCAATATCACCTTGCTAGGCGAGCAATAACAAGATGACAAAATCTAAAAAATGTCTTAGAATTTTACCTGCCACATTTAATTTTCTCTTTGCATTTCTGTCCTCAAAAAGTAAATTAGTAATCCTCTAGCAGTCGAAGACCCCCCCTACCCCCTGGGGGTAGGGGGTTTTCAAGAATACTCCCCCAGTATCCCTGCTTGTCGTAAAAGGCGACTAAAAGGGTTGGCGGAGGGTTAGTGCCCCTCCCCGGAAAACAACTAACTAAAAAAAAAAACAAGAAGCCTCGGACAAGGACTGACCAAACGATGACGACCCAGGACCGGACAAAGGACTTGGTAATGAGTACATGGAATGTAAGAGGAGCAAATGATGAGGTGAAAGAGAGAGAGATTGTCCAGGTGCTTGAGGATGCGAAAGTGGATGTATGTGGAATAACTGAAACAAAATGGAGAGGAGAAAGTGTGAGAGAATGGGAGTATGGATGGGGTATATGTGCAGGAGTAGATGAGAATGAGAGGGCAAAGGAAGGAGTGTGTATAGTTGTGAGTAAAAGATGAAAGAAGAGCATAAGACAGTATGGATCAGTTGGGTCAAGGATTGTGTGGGTAAAGTTGAAAGTTGGAATACAAATGTGGGCGATTGTGTGTGTGTGTATGCGCCATCGCAAGATCGTGCTAGAAGAGTGAGAGAAGAGTTCTGGACAAATGTGGAAGTGTGCATGGAAAAGTTTGGAAGGAATGAGAGAGTGTTTTTGACTGGTGATATGAATGGTAAAGTTGGTAATGTGAAGGTGGATGGAATAGTTGGTGATGGGGTGTGCCTGCTGAGATAGATGAGAATGGGAGTGCATTAGTGGAGATTTGTGCTGGGAGGGGGTTGGTGATACCCAATACCCTCTTCAGGCATAAAATGATCCACAGGTATACATGGCGAGTGATGAGAAGGGTGGGTGGTGAACTGAATGAAAGTAAGGCAATGATTGATTATGTGTGTGTGGATGAAAGGATGCGAAGATGTGTAAAGGATGCAAGAGTGTATAGAGGTTGGGGGAGTGGACTTTCTGACCACTACTTGGTGGTGGCCATAATTAGGATGCAAGTAAGATGGAGGAATAGAAGAAGGGAAAGACGAGAGGAAGGAGTAGTTGCAAGGAAAGTGGAAAGGTTACAAGAGGATGAGAAAAAGGCAGAGTATAAGAGAGAAGTGGAGGAACGATTGGGCAAATATGAATTGGAGCAGATGGGAGACGTGGAAGGTATGTGTAAGATATTTACAGAAGAAATATGTGCAGCATGTCATGTGGTGTGTGGAAGGAAGAGAAGACGGAGGGGGGTGCAAGGAACAGCATGGTGGACTGAAGAGTTGAAACAGGCTGTGGCACAAAAGAAGAAAGCATACAATGAATGGATGAGAAATAGGGGCGTGGAAGAAGTTGAGAGGCGGAAGAGAGAGTTATATGTGGAAAGGAAGAGAGAGGTGAAAAGATTAGTAAGAGAGAGTAAGAAGAGAGTGGATGAGGAATTTGGAAGGAATTTGAGTGTAAAATGGAGGGCCTGTAAGAAACTGTTCTGGAGAGAAGTGAAAAGAGTAAGACAGGGTGGAAGTGAAGTTAGCAGGGGAGTGAAAGATAAAAATGGTAGATTACTAGTGGAGAAGGGAGAAAAAGTGAGGAGATGGAGAGAACACTTTAAGGAATTGTTGAATGTAGAGGATGGAAGTAATGCGAGTATAAGTGGCTGGGGAATGGCTGGGAGAAGGAGGGAGGTGAGAAGACATGAAGAAATCAGTAGGATAGAAGTTGTGGAAGCAATGAAGAAAGTTAAATCGGGGAAAGCCCCAGGAATTGATGGAGTGTGTGGTGAAATGCTGAAGCATGGGGGAGAGATAGTAGTAGAATGGATGTGGAAGATGTGCAGATTGGCCTGGGAGGAAGGTAGAGTCCCGGAGGATTGGAAGTCAGGTATAATTATTCCCTTGTACAAAGGAAAAGGGGAAAAAGAAGTGTGTGGTAATCATAGGGGCATTTGTCTTCTTAGTATTATAGGAAAAGTGTATGGTAGGATACTTATAGACAGAGTTAGAGAAAGAACAGAGAAATTAGTTGGAGAAGAACAGGGAGGCTTTAGGAAGGGAAGAGGTTGTGTAGATCAGATATTCATTCTTAGATCTTTAGTGGAAAAGTTTCTAGAGAAGGGAAAGAAGTTGTATGCGGCTTTCATGGATTTGGAGAAAGCATATGATAGGGTGGATAGACAAGGATTGTGGAAAGTGTTAAGAATATATGGAATAGATGGGAAGTTGTTGAATGCTGTGAAGAGTATGTACGATGGTGCGAAGGCTACAGTGCGTGTGGATGGTGAACTAAGTGAATTTTTCTCTTTGAAAGTTGGTTTGAAACAGGGATGTGTCATGTCTCCATGGTTGTTCAATCTGTACATGGATGGGGTAATAAAAGAGGTACAAGGTACGGTAGTGGATGCTGGAGCGTCCCTGGTGAGAGAGGATAGTGTTTGGAAACTCCCTGTACTGTTGTTTGCAGATGATACTGTGTTGTTGAGTGAAGACGAAGGGGAGCTGCAAGGCTTGGTGGATGAGTTTGAGAGAGTGTGTAAGAATCGGAACCTAAAGGTGAATGTAGGGAAGAGTAAAGTGATGGTCTTTGAGAGAGGTGAAGTTAGTGAATGTACAGCGAGGTTGGATGGTGAGGAATTGGAAAATGTGAGTACGTTTAAGTATTTGGGTAGTGTGATGAGTAAGGATGGAGGTTTGGAGGGTGAAGTGCTTGAAAGGGTACAGCAGGGAAGAAAGGTTGCTGGTTCCTTGAAAGCAGTGATAAGAAACAGGGAAGTGAGCATGGAAGTGAAAAAGTTACTACATGACAGTATTGTGATACCAACTCTAACGTACGGTAGTGAAGCTTGGACATTGCTGGAAGGACACAAGTCAAGAGTGAGAGCAGTGGAAATGAGTTATTTAAGAGGAGCCTGTGGAGTCACGTGGAGAGACAGGCTGACGAATAAGGATATAAAGGAGCGTTGTGGTGTGGATGTGGATGTGATAGGAAGCGTTATGAGGAACACACTGAGGTGGTTTGGCCATGTGGAGAGGATGGAGGGTGAAAGACTGACGAAGAGAGTGTATGTGAGTGAGGTGGAGGGGGGAAGAGGGAGGGGGAGGCCGAGGATGAGATGGAGGGATGGGGTGGAGAGGTATATGAGAGAGGGGATTGTGAGTTGGGAGCAGGGCAGTGAAATGGCGGGGGACAGGGCGACTTGGAGACGATTTGTTTGTGGCCACCCCAAACGGGATTGAGGCGTCTGGCAATAGATAGATAGATAGATCGCCAGACGTAAGCAGTTCAAGCTACACATTGCAGGATACTGACTGCAAAGTTTGAATACAATTTCCCCACTTAATTTTAAGATATTTTGGTAACACACACACACACACACACACACACACACACTGGCGAGAGGGAAGAGAGAAGGCACAGGACACTAGGCTCCGGACTGGCCATTACTGGCCACACCTAATAGTATCTGCATATGAGTCAAGCTCTGTACTACGCTAAATTCAGTGATGTCATGCTCTGTACTACGCAAAATTGAGTGATGTTCTAATATAATAGAGAAAGTATGAGCAAAAAAAACGGTGTACAAATAACAGACTACATCCAAGTCAGTACATTCAAAGGAATTCACTGATATAATGTAAACATCAGCTGGGTGTTGTCATTATTACCAGGCGGGTAGCAGGGAGATGCAAGTTTGTAAGTAAAAATGATCTCTCTAAGTAATAATCATCTTTCTGCAAGATGAGTACTATCTTTGGAATATGGAAGGGGCTAACAGAAGGGATAAAGGTAGAAAACAGATTATTTCTATCCAGAACTGGTTGAAATGGAAATGTATAATAAATTGGTAGAGAAACTGAATAAACTGGAGAAAACTTTTCAATGGGAAATAGATGAAATTAAGGATTTACGCATGCAGAAGGAGGGAAAATTAAAAATTATTAAAGGATTTTAACAAAAAGACACAAATACAGATGAGCTGTCAGTTGTGGTGCTTTCACTTAGAGGACTTGTGAAACGGCGAGTACAGTTGTCTGCCATGAGAATAATATGGAGTTCAAAAATTATACAGAAAAAAATTAGGCAGGCAAACAGTCTCATAGACAAAAGCAGTGATACTGAAGAGAAGATACCCAGGTTACCGAAAGTATGAGAAATTGGAAAGATGAGGTATAAACTACGTAAAGAAAGTAAGGAAAGACTTAGAAACAGAAGATGAAAAAAGCATTAGAAAGGAAGTGAAAGAAATCCCTAAAAAGAAAGCAATGATTCAAGAATCAGGAGATATCAACAAAATTCCAGTAATCACTGGTATAAATGAAGAAAGAAAAAAAAAACAATCTCGAGAGACAAAAGGGAGATGGGAAACCTTATGAACATATTGAAGGAAATATCAGAGAATATCTGTGATAAAGATACAGAGAAACACAAAAACTCGGGAAATTTGAGAGAAATAAGTCGAGGCCTCTAAAAGTATCCTTCCAAAGTGTGAACATTGTAGAGGCAATATTGCAAAATGCTAATAAACTCATAAACCAGGAATTTAAAAAAGTATGAATAAAAAGATGCCAAAGTCAAGAAGAATGGGGATCACTAAAGGAAAAGAGGGAAGAAACAAAAAAAAAAAATATGGAAAGATCAGAAGAAGAGAGAGGCAAACTTCATTTTTTACAAAGCAGTGGGATTACAAGTAAGAAAATGGTACATAAACAGCGGGGACTAATAAAAAAGGAAGGTAGTAGACTCGGATATCAAATACGTAAACATGATTATAATGATGGACTCAAATGTAGATGGAATGATATCCAAATTATTTGAGATAGAGACTATACCAAAGAAATGAAACCTCATATTATCTGCCTAACTGAAACAAAACTTAACCCAAGAATATCAAATGACACCCTAAGCTGTGAAGATTACAATATATGGAGAAGAGAAAGAAATATGAAAAAAAGAGGAGTTCTGGTATTAGCATGGAAAAATCTACAATTCAAATAGATATAACTAGAAAAAGCATCACAATTAGAACTGATTGCAATACAGAGTGACACATCTGAAGGGAAATTAACTGTGGCAAATTTATACATCCAACCCAAAACAGACAGCTGGGATAAAAGGCGAATGTGAAGACATGGCAGCAAGTACAATTTAGAGTTCAAGATCCCTACTACACAGAATGGAAGAGAAATATGAACGAATTATTTTAACTGGAGATTTCAGTATAAGTATAAACTGGAATATGTAAGAAGCTAAGACAGCTGTTGGGATCAATAGTTTCTAGATCTTGCAGAGTAATTTTTCATAACACAATATGTACAGGAAAACACAAGAAGGGGATATGATGATGCATCATTACTAGATCTTTTATTTACCAGGCTAGATCATGATATCGACAACATAATGTATCGCCCTCCATTCAGTAACAGAGACCATGTAGTATTAAATTTCAACTTCAGGATTGTATTTGATATACTTAACAGTAATGAAACTTACAAAAAGAGTCTAAAGGGCAACTACCATGGCCCAGAGAAATACTTCATAGAAACAGAATGGGAAGAGGAGTTTAGAGGACAAGATTTAAATAATATATATATATAGAAAATGGTGTGAATTATATGAAACAGGAGTTCAAACTTATGTAACTCACCACAAAGACACACAAATAAGGACAAAAAAGTAGTTTAACACAGAAAGCAAAAAATCAAGAGAAAATAGACTTGCTGTGGAACATATACAGAAAACACAATAGTCAGAGGGCATATAACAGCTATAAACAGGCAAGAAATGATTATACAAGGATATGGAGAGAAGCTAAAAGGCAGTTTGAGGTATAAAAGTAGTGATAAAACTGAATACTTTTTACAGCTACATCCGAAGCAAAGCCAAAGTTAAAGATTAAATTCTGTCCATCATGGATGAGGGAATAACCTATATCAAAGAAAACGATATCTGCGAAAATAACAAAAATTTCCAATCAGTTTTTACAGAAGAAAGTAATTTTGAAGAGATGATAAGGAACGTGCATGCCCACATATTACTGATATATACTTATCGGAACAAGAGGTGCAGGGAGAGTTGAGTAAATTCTATCTATCTCTATCTATTGCCAGACGCCTCAATCACGTTCGGGGTGGCCACAAACAAATCGCCTCCACGTCGCCCTGTCCCCAGCCATGTCACCGCCCCGCTCCCAACTCACCCCCCACTCTCTCATATACCTCTCCAACTCATCCCTCCATCTCATCCTCGGCCTCCCCCTCCCTCTCCCTCTTCCTCCCTCCACCTCACTTACACTCTCTTCGTCAGTCTTTCACCCTCCATCCTCTCCACATGGCCAAACCACCTCAGTGTATTCCTCCTAACGCTTCCTATCACATCCACATCCACACCACAACGCTCCTTTTATATTCTCATTTGTCAGCCTGTCTCTCCATGTTACTCCACAGGTCCTCTTAGATAACTAATTTCCACTGCTCTCACTCTTGACTTGTGTCCTTCCAGCAACATCCAAGCTTCACTTCCATACGTTAGAGTTGGTATCACAATACTGTCATGTAGTAACTTTTTCACTTCCATGCTCACTTCCCTGCTTCTTATCACTCCTTTCAAGGAACCAGCAACCTTTCTTCCTTGCTGTACCCTTTCAAGCACTTCACCCTCCAAACCTCCATCCTTACTCATCACACTACCCAAGTACTTAAACGTACTCACATTTTCCAATTCCTCACTACCCAACCTTGCTGTACATTCACTGACTTCACCTCTCTCAAAGACCATCACTTTACTCTTCCCTACATTCACCTGTAGATTCCGTTTCTCACACACTCTCCCAAACTCATCCACCAAGCCTTGCAGCTCCCCTTCGTCTTCACTCAACAACACAGTATCATCTGTAAACAACAGTACAGGGAGTTTCGAAACACTACCCTCTCTCACCAGGGCCACACCAACATCCACCACCCTACCTTGTACCTCTTTTATTACCCCATCCATGTACAGATTGAACAACCATGGAGACATGACACATCCCTGTTTCAACCCAACCTTCAAAGAGAAAAATTCACTCAGTTCACCATCCACACGCACTGCAGCCTTAGCACCATCATACATACTCTTCACAGCATTCAACAACTTCCCATCTACTCCATATATTCTTAATACTTTCCACAATCCTTGTCTATCCACCCTGCCATATGCTTTCTCCAAATCCATGAAAGCCGCATACAACTTCTTTCCCTTCTCTAGAAACTTTTCCACTAAAGATCTAAGAAGCAGGGGAGTGAAAGATAAAAATGGTAAATTACTAGTGGAGAAGGGAGAAAAAGTGAGCAGATCGAGAGAACACTTTAAGGAATTGTTGAACATAGAGGATGGAAGTAATCCGAGTGTAAGTGGCTGGGGAATGGCTATTATACTAAGGAGACAGATGCCCTTGTGATTACCACACACTTTTTTTTTCTCCTTTTCCTTTGTACAAGGGAATAATTATACCTGACTTCCAATCCTCCGGGACTCGTGCTTCCTCCCGGGCCAATCTGCACATTTTCCACATCCATTCTACTACTATCTCTCCCCCATACTTCAGCATTTCACCTCACACTTCATCAATTCCTGGGGCTTTCCCCAATTTAACTTTCTTCATTGCTTCCACAACTTCTATCCTACTGATTTCTTTCTGTCTTCTCACCTCCCTCCTCCTCCCAGCCATTCCCCAGCCACTTACACTCGCATTACTTCCATTCTCTATGTTCAACAATTCCTTAAAGTGTTCTCTCGATCTGCTCACTTTTTCTCCCTTCTCCACTAGTAATCTACCATTTTTATCTTTCACTCCCCTGCTTACTTCACTTCCACCGTGTCTTACCCTTTTCACCTCTTTCCAGAACATTTTCTTACAGTCCCTCCACTTTACACTCAAGTCCCTTCCAAATTCCTCATCTGCTCTCTTCTTACTCTCTCTTACTAATCTTTTCACCTCTCTCTTTCTTTTTACATATAACTCTCTCTTCCGCCTCTCAACTTCTTCCACTTCCATTCATTGTATGCTTTCTTCTTTTGTGCCACAGCCTGTTTCACCTCTTCATTCCACCACGCTGTTCCTTGCACACCCCTCCGTCTTCTCTTCATCCCACACACCACATCACATGCTGCGCATATTTCTTCTATAAATATCCTGCACACACCTTCCACGTCCCCCATCTGCTCCAATTCATATTTGCCCAATCGTTCCTCCACTTCCCTCTTATACTTTGCCTTTTTCTCATCCTCTTGTAACCTTTCCACTCTCCTTACAAATACTCCTTCTTCCCGTTCCTCCCTTCTTCTATTTCTCCATCCTAATTGGACCTTGATTCTGGCCACCACCAAGTAGTGGTCAGAAAGTCCACTCCCCCAACCTCTATAAGCTCTTGCATCCATTACACATTTTCGCATCCTTTCATGCACACACACATAATCAATCATTGCCTTCCTTTCATTCAGTTCACCACCCACCCTTCTCATCACTCGCCATGTATACCTGTGGATCATCTTGTGCCTGAAGAGGGTATTGGCTATCACCAACCCCCTCCCAGCACAAATGTCCACTAACGCACTGCCATTCTCATCTGTCTCAGCATGCATACCCCACTCACCAACTATTCCATCCACCTTCACATTCCCTACTTTACCATTCATATCACTGATCAAAAACACTCTCTCATTCCTTCCAAAGTTTTCCATGCACACTTCCACATTTGTCCAGAACTCTTCTCTCACTCTGCTTGCACGATCTTGCGTTGGCGCATACACACACACAACCGCCCGCATTTGTATTCCAACTTTCAATCTTACCCACATAATCCTTGACCTAACTGATCCATACTCTCTTATGCTCTTTTTCCATCTTTTACTCACAACTATACACACTTCTTCTTTAGCCCTCTCATTCTCACCTACTCCTGCACATATACCTCATCCATACTCCCATTCTCTCACACAGTCTCACCTCTCCATTTCGTTTCAGTTATTCCGCATACATCAACTTTTGCACCCTCAAGCACCTGGACAATCTCTCTCTCTTTCACCTCATCATTAGCACCCCTTACATTCCAAGTTCCGATAACCATGTCCTTTGTCCGGTCCTTGGTCATCATCTTTTGGTCAGTTCTTGTCTGAGGCTTATTGTTTGTCTTTTTAGTTTTTTTCTGGGGATGGGCACTAACCAAAGGAAAAGCAAATGGTCCTGACGACATTTCAGATTGGGTGCTACATGAATGTGCAGGAGAGTTAACTCATCACGTCCCGACTGATTTTCCACCATTGACTCCCCTCAGTCCCGGCCAATTTTGGAAAAAAAATGTTTTTGGCTCAAACCTCCGCTTTTGGTGAGAAACATCGAAACTTCATAGAAAAATCGCTCACCTGAGGTTTAAAATACTCGATACAGATAGCAGTACCCCTTACCTTACTGGGTTTTCTATCAGGCTGGCTGCAAAGAAAATAAGTTTATGGGAGGGTAACTATTGCACACCACTCATAAACGGTATTTATTTATTTATTTGGTACGAATTTATATGTAGTACAAGAGTATATTGATTTTCAAACAGTAATATAGGCAATATAAGCATTGTTTCACTCACTAACACATCAACATACCTGACCTTTTTTGGCGACATTACCTGATCATCATTTCTGACTGTTTCTTCCTCTAATGCTATGTAAACCTTGTCCTCCACGTTGTCATCGATTGGGTAATCACTCTGGCACTGAATGTGTTTTATTGACCAGGTCACTGGTAACAGGTGAATTGCCGAGACAATGGCGTGCGGGGGAGGGGGAGGTCATGCGGTGTAAGGATTGTAGAAGCCTGGCATCTTGTAGAGGAATAGAGGAAGGTGTCCTGTGTATACGTACCAAAAATCACGTGCAAAAATTGAAAATTTTGCAACGTACCCATACATCGATGGGATGCCTGTGGTTAAGCAGCCCAAGATATTGTTGTGTTCCCATCCCACACTGCTAAAGGGTCCAACAGCAGTAGTTCAGTATTGGAAGGACGTTGCCCGGTGAGCTCTTCTTCCTATGCTCAGCCTTTCGGTGTACAGTGCACAAGATCTGCTGAGGCAAAAATAAACACTGACTTCTCAAGGTCACTGTCTTTATTTTCCAGATAATTACACTTAATGCTTTCCAACTTCACCTCACTATTTTCACAAACACCGAAGATACACAAACTGCAATAACACTTTACTGTTTGTCAACAACACTTCCTTGTTTTCCACTGTTACCGATGATGTACAAACTTAACTGCACCGACACTGCACTGCACTAAAACTGAACTGAAAACTGACTGAAACTGCTCTAGTCTCTTCCCCATGCTTATATAAACTTCATGTATTCTAGAGTGTTCTATACTTCTCCACAGTTCTCATGCATTCTCGAGGGTGCAATGGTTACAGCAGTTATCAACTTGGAGACATACAAAACATGCCAGAGTTTTCTTACATTTCATAACACTGTAAATTATTTAGCATACAAATTTAAGTTAAATTACATTATTTAAGTCACGTAAGTAAACACTATAAAGAAAAAGATAACAAAAATTAATGCAAAACTCACAAATTAACTACACTCAAAAACAGCAGGCTAACGGGCAACTCTGACTCATACCAGAACTACAACAAACATCAGGAATTCTCCAGAACAATCTAGCTAGCAATCCAGTTTCTCAACACTACCCCCTCCCTAATCCTTTTGTTGTCCCAACAAAACTACACAATGTATACAAACATAGTCCTTAATCCAAACAAAACATTTAATTATACACAAAATAATCCTTCAACTTAACAGGTCTTCTCTTATGCCGCTTCTGACGACGTCCCTGCTCTTCCACACAGTCCACTCCTCAAGGAATGTCTTGGCCCTCTTCCTGATGCACTTCTTCTCTTGGGAGACTGTCACCATCCTCTTGTACTTCAGCTCCTTGGTCCTCCTCAACATCCTAGGCTGCAGGAGGGCATGATTCATCGGAGATGTCCCAGCTGTACTGTCCTGGTCCATGGTACTGCCACTGACGGTTCACGTGTACCACCTTTGGGTGAGACTTCCTGCCTCCCTGAATCTGGTACATTACGTCGGATTGGTGGCCCAACACAGTGTAAGGCCCATCTCATGGGCTCTGCAGCTTTGGTGACTGCCCCTTCTTTCACTGAGGATTATACAACCAAACTTTGTCACCATCCCTGAAGTTCACCTCACATGTCTTGGCATCATACTTGCACTTCATCACTTTGTCTGAAATCTTTAGAGCTTTTCACACCTGATGATGTGCCTCAGCTAGCCATTCCTGAAGATGCTTCGCATAGCTGGAGGTGTCTGTAGGGAGTTCTTCACCAGGTGGTCTTCCCTTTAACAAGTCAATGGGTAAGCATAACTCGTGGCCCCAACATCAGTTTTGCAGGAGTGTAACTGGTAGAATCATGGGATGCAGACCGATATGCCATCAGCAACGCAGGTAATTTCTGGTTCCATTCCATCTGTCCCTCTATGCAGTGATTGGTCAGTTTTTGTCCTAGGGTCCAGTTGAATTTCTCCACCATCCCATCTGACTGCAGCCTTAGTGGGATCGCCCTGGTCTGAATGTAGTTCCTATGGTATTCCAAAATGACAGAAGAACTGGTCAACCAACACCTGAGCAACAGTCGCAGCCACTTGATCGAGGATACCATAGGCTTCTGGTCACTTTGTGAAGTAGTCCATGGCAACACATATATACCTGTTTCCTCTTTCAGTGAGTGGCAAAGGTCCAGCAATGTCCACCGCGACTCTTTCCATCGGTGAACCCACATGTTACGGCTGGAGAGGGGCACAACTACGTTTCTTGGGTCTCTTCTTGGCAAAGCATACATCACAGGCCCGACAGCACTCTTCAACATCCTGCCGCATACCAGTCCAGTAGAACCTCTGTTGCAGCCAGCTTAGAGTTTTCTTCACTCCCAGGTGCCCACTAATGATCTGGTTATTAGACTCATTCAAGACCCTAGACCTCATTTACTTGGGAACCACCAGTTGCCAGTACTTGCTGAGGCCATCAAGTGTCTCCCGCTGACTCTCCAGTAATCCGTTGTTCAAATAAAGAAGGTTCCACTAACTCCAGTAGCTCTTGGTTGCAGAGCTCAACCTGGAAACTTCTTCCCAAGATGGTCACACTGTACTCCACTGCAGCCACTCTAGCACTGGTTGTAAATTTGCATCCTCCATCTGTATCCTCTTCAGGTCTTCTTCATCTGACGATGACCCTGTCACTGTAGTATGGCTGCCTTTCTTACTATGATCTTTTTTACTACACTGCTGGCACTCTGGGTCAAAAGGCCGAACACTCTGGCTGTCAGCATTGCCATGTACCCACTCAGCGCTGCTCTAGCTTCCTCAGCCAGCGTGCCAGTTGTCCTCCCGGGTTCTTCAACATCTTCGGCCACTTGAGTGCCGCATAGTCTGTCATGATGATGAAGTAGGACCCATACAAGTAGAAATGGAAGAAATCAAGGCTCTTCACCAATGCCACCACATACTCCTTTTCATCCTTCTTCTGTAACAGGACTCAACCAATACCATGGTCACTACCATCACAGTCAAAGATAAATGGCTGACTCTGATCACGGTATGGCAATACTTGAGAGTTTGCCAACGCATGCTTGAGTTCGTTGAAGACCTTCCGAGTCACTGCAGTCCACATAAACTTCTGCCTCTTCTTGCAAATAGGTCTTGTAAGTGGTCTGGCAGATACCCATTATCTTTGACTACACTCTTTCTACAGGCCCTCCTCTGATGCCACTGAGGGTCCACTGGCTGGCAGAGTCCCCGAATTTCTCCTTCGTTGATCTTCTGTGGCTAACATGAGCATTTTGGCCACCACAACTGGCACTTCACCTGCACCCATTTCCACCAAAGGTCTCCCCATCATCACACCAGCCTTCATCTTGAACCGTACTTCAGGCTCCACTACCCCTAGACAGCTGTCAAAAGAGCTGCTTACCTTACACTGGAGCAGTAGTTCTGATTTTGGGAGTATCACTGTAGTGCAAGCACCCTCACCTTGCCACCAGAACTGATACGTCGCACTGCCATGACACGAACCAACTTTCAGCTTCATAGAGCAGAAGTCCAGCTCACATCCCATGGACATCAGATAGTCCAGACCAGGAATTAGATTCACTAAACACTTAAGATGCCAGATCTCCTAAGGGTGCCTAAACATGGGCAAGGCCATCTTGCACCAAGATCTGGCGCCACAAGTTAAGCGCTTGTGGGACATACCTTAACCTACATCACAACCCGGAATCAGTATGTTTATCAAGTATGCGACCTCTTGGACTATCGATTGCCTATGGCCCTCTTCACTTCTAATCAACGTCGTAAAAGAAGAAATTGAACAGACAGAAAAGTAAAAGATGTGCCATATTCGTTTTAGTGCAGCTAGGAACTCTGGCAATACCTATTTCTTTTCAAGGTAATATGAATGTGTCAAAAATAAACATGCCACCAGGAAAACCTGGGGCCACTCGAGCAGTCAGCTGCTGATGTTTACAGTAAAGCGATGGAGCTTGTAGCTATGTATTTAGCTCGCTGACATTTACGTCAAGAGAGAAGGTTCAGAGACCCAATAGACCCTCTCCATGTGCCTGATGAGCATTTGCTACGGCATTATAGGTTTCCATGACATGAAATCAGACTTCTGGCAGTTCATGTGTTGGTAATGGATACGCTAAACAATGACAGTTTAATATACTAAGGTGATTAAACTTATATGAAGACTATAATTTTATTTCAGACATGGCACTGAAATTAAGGTATTAAATAAACCTAACAAACATTACCTAAACAAAGCCTATGCTATACAAATCATTTTATGCATCAGTATACTGGATAAGGTAACAAGGAAAATCAATGACTTCTTTAACAATACGAATGCTCAGCATAAGACCAAAGCAAAATTATTACTGATTGATGGGATCAACTTTCAAGTTTGGCATATAGGAAATTTTTCTAAAGTGCTTACAATACCAAACGATTCTTAGTCATCAATGCCAAAAGCACAACACCTCCCCACAGTAAAAGGAAAATGCCTTCCTAGTTATAGAATTGTGTGATCAAGCTAACAAAAGTGTTATAATCCAATTCTGTCTCTGCAAGTAGAGCCTCATGAATGGGTTAGGTTTGTTTGATATGGTAAGTTAGAATAAACAGCTTACATCCTCACACAACTACATAACTAACAACAGAAATATGCATAGTTTTTAAATACTTAGTTTTCTCTGCCTCCCTCATTGCCTTGTCAGCCTTCCCCTTAACTTGTGATTCAAAATCATGAAATTTCTCCCTTACTTCACTCTTTTCCCTTTTCACTCTGCTAACATTATTCACCCTATAGGTAATACTTTCCCAATCTAGCACTTTTGCTTTCTTTGTAATGTTTGTGTCTGGTGAGGAAAAAATAATTGTTTTTGTTCTGGAGATCAAAACTAGGAGGGTAAATATTTCCTTTGTTGCCGTTTCCTATTTTTGGTGCTTTTTTTTTTCCCCCATTTGATAGTTTTTTAGTTGAGTGTTTTGAGGCCTTATTTGTTGTACAAATGAATAATAACCATATTATGACTACGACAATCTGATCTGAAATATAAGTACAGTAATGGTGGAAGGGACCGGCCTACCGTAAGTGCTTAATTTAACCTAACTTAACCTAGCTTAACTGTACCTGATAATTTAATCTACCCTAACCTAAACTAACCTAACTTAACCTAGCTTAACTGTACCAAATAATTTGATCTACCCTAACCTAACCTAACACAACCCAGCCTAACCTAACACAACCCAGCCTTACCAAACTTAACACAACCCAGCCTAACCAAACCTAACCCAGCATCCAGTTGTGAAGTTGGGAAACGAAATCCACTTTTCAGTATGCTGGGCAAGATTCCGTAATATTCATTTTGCACACAATAAAACACATACAAGCATACACCATATGTATAAATCCACTGTGTATGGTAAGTTTGCCCGCTAAAGAAGCGGCAATAAAGAATATAAATACCACTAAGACTTCGTCACTTGAAAAGTTAGGATGTCTCTTCTTTGGTTCTGTTGGACTTGAGTTTTTATTTCCATTATATATTTCGGTACAAAGAAATATGCCGAGTGAGTTTGTCATGTTACTTCCTCCTGTTGGGTTGAGGACTATGTTGTGCATGGTCTTGTAAAGCTGGAAATGTTATCCCACCGGTATTCACCAGTGTAATGATAGTGGTATTTATATTCTTACCTGTTGTGGGTACTGATCAACTCATCCATGGATATACAAGTGGTACTCGACTTAGTATAACAGTTTATAGTAAATATTTATGAAATATTATGGTAGCGTTTGTAGATTTTGGCCGAGCTTAGATTTAGTCGGTACCACAGGTGGTTGCTGTTCCCTCAGTGAAGGAATCTTGAATTGGAAGGGGAGTGAATTTGGCTTGAGGACATAATTTCCTTGATTAGGTATACTAATAAAGAAAAGAAAATGATATATACTTTACTCTACTTTAATAATTCTGTTAATTTCCACAAAAACATTTCTTTTTTTTTCTAATTACATGACCCATTTTAGTATGAGAGATGATTGTATATGTTACCAAGGTTTTTGGGTGATCATTCCTCTAACATTATTAACAGACGAAACAATTTGATACACGCGAGGTATGGAGTTGTTGTACTTTACTTTCTTTTTGGCCGTTACTCTTGGGCTCAACAATGGCCTCAAGACAGGGACATTTTTTTACAGGTATGAATTGTCTGCTCGGGCTGGCATAGCCTCGAATCAATAAGAATGATTATTTGTGTTCATCTTTCACCCAAATAATATATTCTCCTCATGTAATTTTCTCGATTCCCACATCAAGTCAGTATTATTTACAGTTCATCATCAACAATGTTATATAGTCACTAGAAATACATAATCTCTCGGGCCTGCCTAGCCTCGAAGAATAATTAAAAAAAAAAGGAAATGTAATCACCAAGAATACCCAATCATTCGGGCTTGTTTAGCCTCGAGGTACAATTCAAATATCACATTATTGCTCACAATCACTAAGTTCCCTTCCACGCTCCTGATTTTTTTTTTTTTCTAATAAATTAATTTTAAAGAAAGAGAACAGTTAATGAATTTGAATTTTTCCTTTCCGTTACAGATCATATCACTTTTATATTTCTATTCCTTATCTACAAAAAAAAGCTCACTTCATAGGATCAATAATAACATATCAACTTCTTTCGGTTTGTAAAGTAACTCGTGGGTAGTGTAAGTGTGTATGTAAAAGTCTACGGGCAATACTATGGGAATAACGTCGTGCTCACACGGACGTCGCCGGTGTCGGGGGACTGAACGAACGTCCATTAGATACGATGACTGGGGCTCGAGTGACACTACGTTAAACTCTCAACAATATTACTTCATATAGTCCATAATAAGTAAGGATTAAACAAAGAAAAAGAGGGGGAGGAAGAAGAAATGTGGACGACTCACCTGAACGAACGTCCATTAGATACGATGACTGGGGCTCGAGTGACTCCGTTGGGCAGCCACTGCTTAGTCAAATGAGATGGTGTTTTTGAAATATGGTGGGTTTCAATTCTCTTTACAATTTATTTAGCAGTGTACCCATGATGCCAGGACTTTTGATTGAATTGGGGAAAATTTGGGATTTATTCCTTACTTAATTTAGATACTGATTCTATCACTATCTCAATTTGAATCTGAGAGCAGCTCATGCCATCTAGTGACGGCCAAGATAAACGGGACTTTAAATCCTCACAAATGACATTATTTAGTCCTTTTGGACTGCTAATCTTAAATATTTGGGTTCTAGCAGCTTCATTAGCAAACATTTCACAACTAGGTTACGGAAAGAATTGTATATTCATCATTATTCTGTTTAAGGTTTAAACTCGGCGCCCAACAACGACAAGAAAAGTTGCGCGCATGTTATTCATTACTCAACCATACGGGGAATTCCCATAGCTCAACATCCACAATTACATCACCCACTGCATACAGAGATACATACATATAAAAAGAGAGTTAGCCCTACAGTAATCATTAATATATGAATTACTACTTAGAGTAGGAACTTATAAACTAATATTCAGGTTACACCCGATCTAACTTAAAATTACAGTACTACTAAACACATACATGAATATCAAATGTGTGGCACTACACAGCTCCCACGTTCGGAAAACAAATTTTACCCAAGTCAATTTTCTATGACATGTGCATGGATGGAATGTTGTTACTCTGATAACTGCTATGAACACTTTGAATTGAAATACCTTTCCCCACAATCGGTGGCACCTTTCGGTCCACATTAAACACCTGATGCGTACCTCGGAAGGTCGCTTACTCACTACATTAGGAGGTATGATCACTCCTTACTCGAGATGTTATGAGGGAATTTATGCCCCAGTCAGCCTCAGGTTTTGGAGGATAGCTTGTCGCTCACCTGAGCTCGACAGGGTCTCTCGAGATTGAGATCACCACAGGAGGCGCTTCCTTACACTCTTCCATTCACAATCACATTCACTCTGTCCTTTCGTTTCCAGCTTTCCACCCGTGAGAGGTGAGCACTCATTCTGTCCTGAAGACTCCACTACCTCACAAACCGTGCTAACTGTAAGGTGAGGGGATTATATACTCCCCTCGAAGTAAGGCACTTCCCGGTTCCAACAGGAACTCTTCACTCTTTTTCTTTTTACACCCTCTCCTCGAGGATGAGTCCACCCGGAACATAACTTTAAGCAGTTATGTTTCACAACATTCGTCTCATGCACTTAACCACTTTTCTAACTAACACTCCTCTATGAGCCTCCGAGGGGCATTCCTCACTCGCGGTGGTAATCGCTCATCTTCGGGCTCCGGGGCGAGCTCCTGTTGCAGCGGTTCTAAGAGCCATTCCTCGGTACCGTAATATGGTTTCACCTTTTCAGCAGCCCTTTGTATTTTTTTTTTCCACTAAATACATTTTCAATGATATAAACACTTCCATCAAGTAGCACTTCAATCACTTTATACGGGCCGTCCCATTTGGCATTCAGTTTTCTACAGGTACCCGGCTGTATGGTCTCTTTTTTTGCCCACACCAAGCTATTGACTTCAACCTTCTGGGCTCTCCTCCGCCTGTTGGCCACCTCCCGGTATCGCCTCGTCATCCGTTGGGTCGTATCCTTTATGAGAGTGTGTGCTATCGCCAGGTCGTCCTCCTCTGCATCCACAGAAGGCAATAAGGTACCAATGAGGCGAGGGGGATGGTGAGAAGAAGGCATAATAAGGTTGTTGTCCCGTGCTCAAGTGCACCGCTTGATTTATGACGGTTTGACACGATTGAAGCAGCTGAGGCCAACGTAAGGGATGTCCATTGCAGAGAGATGCTAGGATGCTTTTCATAGTCCGATGCATCCTTTCAGTGGTGGAATTTCCCTGGGGATGATAAGGGGTGACGTAGAACAAGTCCACCTGTTTCCTCCGGCAGAACTTCTTGAACTCTCCACTCGTGAACTTCTCCGCCGTTGTCCAGCACAATACCTCGTGGTGTCCCAAAGTCGGTGAAGTATTGCCCAAGACAGTGTATGATGTGTTGTGTATGTTTATCCCTGACGGGATAATATTTGACAAATCTACTATAATGATCTGTCACAGTAAGGACATAGCGGTAACCCTGAGATCCAGCAACTATATCAGTCAAGTCAATCCCGATACGTTCCAATGGTTTGCTTACAGGCGGGAAACCTTTCCAAGGTTGCTGCAACCCAGTTTCACCTTTGAATCTCTGACAAGTGGGACACTGTTTCACATACTCGCATACATCTACCTTTAGATTTGGCCAATAGAATAGTTCTTCGGCTTTCTTAATAGATTTTTTCTGACCTAGATGTCCTGAGGTTTTATGCGCGTGTTTGATTGCTTCTCTACTGATTGACTTAGGAATCACCAAACAATATTGGATGCTACCATCACTTGTTTCATGGGCAAAATATAATAGTTCGTCAATCAATGCGAACTGGCTCAACATAGCTTTCGGTAGTCTTTTAGCAGGGAGCTTCTCACTACGCAAGTACTTAACTAACTCATCCCACATGGGTTCTTCTCGTTGCTTAGCTCTCATCTCGTCTCGACTAAATCCAAGCCAGTTGGTTTCTGACTGGTGGAATATCACTCTGACAGGTCTAGAAAGTTGATCAGCGACTACATTATATTTACCCTTGACGTACTGCACGTTGTAGTCGTACTCACGCATCTCGAGAATCCATCGGTTCATACGTGGGGATTTGGTTTTTCGCTTAAAAATGCTAGTAAGCGGTTGATGGTCTGTCAAGATAGTAAAGTGGGAACCCCACAAATAATGGTGAAAGTTGCGGCATGTGAGAACAACTGCCAATGCTTCTTTATCAGTTGCGGAATACTTTCTCTCGCAAGGATTGAGCTTTTTGGAAAAGTAACCAATTGGCAAGTTGGAGTTGTCTGGTTGGATCTGACTTAATACGCCACCAATATGAGTGTTGCTCGCGTTGGTGGTTACAATGAATGGTTGAGTCACGTTGGCTCTTACCAATACTGGCGCATTCACTAAGCTCGACTTCAATTGATCAAAAGTGGATTGACACTCATCTGACCATTCGAACGCTACTCTGGATCTGGTTAAGTTAGTTAGGGGAGCTGCAATTTTTGCGAACGAAGGTACGTGCTTTCGGTAGAATCCGCACATTCCAAGGAATCTCCGGACTTCTTTTACTTTGGTGGGTCTTTTCATTTTGTTGATAGCCTCTATGTTTTTTGGGTCCGGCGTACTCCCGGCCGCTGAGATTTTATGGCCAAGAAAGGTCACTTCTTGTAACCCAAATGTACATTTGCTTAAATTTAACTTGGCCCCATTCTGTGAGAGTAAAGTGAATAGTTGCTGTAAGCGACTCAACAACATGGAGAAGTCATCAGCCCAAATTATCAAATCGTCTAAATAATTCTTTACCCAGCCTTGCTTCAACAATGGAGTAAGAATGTTCTGTATTCGTCGGGAAAATATGGCTGGTGAACATTTTAGTCCGAATGGTAAGCACCTAAATCTGTAAAGTGTGACTCCATCGCTGAATGTGGTTAAATCACGACTTTCCACGTCCAACATGACTTGAAAATATGCCTCACGCATATCAAGAGTCACATAGTAATTATGACCTGCGGCCTGCTCGACTAACTCTTTCAGTCTGGGCAGTGGATAGATATCCGTGGCTAGGTGTTGATTCACGTGGCGATAATCTAAACACATGCGCTTGCTGCCGTCCGGCTTGTTAACTAATACAATAGGAGATAACCAGGCAGCTGTTGATCTTTCAATAATTTCTCTCTCTTCCATGTCTTGCAACATTTCAGTGATCACCTGTTTAGCTTGTTCAGGGTATCGATAGATCGGTCCACGGCTGGGCTGTGGATCTGCTACTTTAATGTGAACGGGGGGACCGCTGATGGTTCCTAGTTCTCCTTTTTCCAAAATGAAGAGGGGATCGTGTTGCAGAATTACGTTAGCTAATTCTTCTTGTTGAGCTGAATTTAAGTGTGGCCATGTCTGTTCATCAATTAGCTTTCGGAGTCGTTGAACACGAGTTCCACTTTCATCTGTTCAATCTCTGGTAGGGATCAGATCATTATGGATTTGGTTACTGAGTTGACTGTACTTACAGGAGGGTCGTCAATGATTTCATATGAGCCTAGAATGGTACCTATCCGAAATAGTTTGTCTTGTTTGGCTCTATTATTGAGGGGCAAGTAGACTAGGCACTCTGAATTCACCTGTAATAAGTAAGGGTGACTATTATGACTGAAACGTGCTTGTGGGTAAAATAGTAAAGTGGTTTTTGGCTCCTCCCTCACTGGCACAGCAATGAATTTGGTTTGATATGGGGTGAGTCTCTCTACTGTTACAAGATTAATTTGCTTCAACTGTTGAGGGTTCTTGACGGCTCTGATAGGTGTGGCCTGGACTCGTTCAACTTTTCCTTTTCGCCGCTGAACGTAGTTCACGACGTACGGGCTCCTTCCCACATTAGCGCTCGTTGTGCACCATTCCAGATCAACGGAGATTGTCCGAGGACATCACATCCCAACAACATTTCAGTAGTCAAGTAGGCGTTCGGAACGACTGGACACCACTGTTGATGAACTTTCTCATCTCCCACTCTAATATCTATGTTGACCATACCCAGGATACGGAGTGGCGCTCCTGTGACTCCTGTAATCTCGGTGGATTTCTCCTCGTGTTTATTTCTGTTCCTAACTGCTTCGCGGTGGCCTCTTTAAGTAAGGTATATCCACTCCCTGTGTCAACAACAGTTTCCACTATTTTATTATTCACGTTGACACTATTGTGGGCGATGTTATACCTGCAGTTAGTCAAATAGACTGATGGGGGAACTTTGTTTGAGTGGCGGTCTGCCTCGCATTTGGACTGGGTGGGTGAAATCTGTTATTGCCCCGCATCGCTGCGCTGCGGTTTATGCGCCCTGGGCAATCATTACTGCCTCTACGACATCCCAACCTACGGCAACCACAACAGTGGCCTGGTGGTGGTTTGGCCCAACATTCTTGCAACGTGTGTGAACTCTTCAGACAATGACTACAGTATTTTCGCCTCTGTGTTTCAGGAGTAGATTGTTTTTGATTGAGTTGTTCTAAATTTGTTTTCAAATCCCTTAATTGAGCTTTCAATTCAGTCACTTCCTTGTCTGACTCGGATTGGCAGTTATCATGGGATGGTCTTGGTGGATTATCAACTACATTGGTATCTGAGGGATCTTCACTTTTATTGTCTCTATCCGGCATTGCATTAACTCTGGTGGTATACCTCTCTTCGAGAAGCTGCCTTTCATTTTCGATCCTGTCAATGAATTTACGGAGTGGATATCCGTCATCAAGGTAAGCTTCCAATTTTTCCCTAGACTCGAGCGGAAGACCATACCACAGTTTCTTCTTGATCCGTTTATCTCGCGAGGGAAACTTTTCTTTCGGGAACTTTTTTTCGAGAGCCGCATGCTTACACATGAACCTATGTACAAATGCCTGGGGTGATTCCTCCCAGTCATAGGTCATGTTCTCTAACTCTTGCCAAGCTCGATCTACACTCAGCTCGATGGCAAACTCCGCATTCAAGAATTTTTTAAGCTCGGGCCATGACAGTGCAAAATGTTTCTTTTGATAATTATGAATAAAAGTGGCCAATTCAGAACCCATTCGACTCTTGGCAACCTGGATTCTAGTTGCGTTGCTAGTATGAGTTTGTTCCACCGCCTCACAAAACATTTCGAGGCGAGATGTAGCTTTTATCCCTTGTAGCTGATTCAATTCCAAAATTGGGTTATCGCGCGGTTTTGTGAGAGAGTGGTGTGAACTCATAATGTGTGAACAAGGGGTCGAGTGTGAAAGCAGCATTCTGTTAGTAGCACCGAACTGTTCCTCAGCCTCATCCAATTGAATGGTTACATGATCTCACCCTACTTGTGACGGACGATCAGCTTCCGGCTGTGTCTGAGCAAACAACTGTCCATATAGAGACATGGTGACTAATGTACTATTCTTACTCACAAAAAGAAAGGAAATTAAATGTTGAAATAGTCTCTCTTTACTTTAAATAGGTCTAATCACTTCCATCATCTCTGTAAGACTCAATAATTCTGACAAATTTGGCATCTACTTGTTCTCTCACTTCACCACTCCAGTGTACTCCGTCCGCCAGGTTATGACTATAGTAAGCCTTGTTAAATTGCAGGTTCTTATTTGGTAATTTTCGACGAATTTTCTTATTGATCGAGTTCCTTACTGTGTTATAATCCTCAGATGAGATAGGAGCACTTGCTCCCTGGTACACTCTTGGTTCTACCTGACAAACAATCACCGTGGCATGGCATTGTTCCTGCAGCTCCCTGGTAACATTCTTTATTCTATGGAAAATCTCTTGGGGGGGTGGTATTTTCATCAATATCATTACTTCCAATCCATAAAAATATAAGATCACGTTCCCACTCCAATACTGAAATTAACCGAGAGTCCTGAAAGAAATTTTTAACCTTGCCTCCGCTTGCTCGAAAAATTCTGATTTCTACGTCCTGCACATCGAGTTGCGGAGGTATTTGGGAATGACCAACCAATGCTACCCTTAACATCCTCTCTACTTTTTGCGCTTCGCTTCCCTTCACTTTCTCACCAACGCCACTAATTTGGGAACGATGAGTATACCACCGCTATTGCCACCAGTGAAAGGTTGGAAAATGTTTTATCCCACCGCTGCCACCAGTGTAATGATAGTGGTATTTATATTCTTACCTGTTGTGGGTACTGATCAACTCATCCATGGATATACAAGTGGTACTCGACTTAGTATAACAGTTTATAGTAAATATTTATGAAATATTATGGTAGCGTTTGTAGATTTTGGCCGAGCTTAGATTTAGTCAGTACCACAGGTGGTTGTTGTTCCCTCAGTGAAGGAATCTTGAATTGGAAGGGGAGTGAATTTGGCTTGAGGACATAATTTCCTTGATTAGGTATACTAATAAAGAAAAGAAAATGATATATACTTTACTCTACTTTAATAATTCTGTTAATTTCCACAAAAACATTTCTTTTTTTTTTCTAATTACATGACCCATTTTAGTATGAGAGATGATTGTATATGTTACCAAGGTTTTTGGGTGATCATTCCTCTAACATTATTAACAGACGAAACAATTTGATACACGCGAGGTATGGAGTTGTTGTACTTTACTTTCTTTTTGGCCGTTACTCTTGGGCTCAACAATGGCCTCAAGACAGGGACATTTTTTTACAGGTATGAATTGTCTGCTCGGGCTGGCATAGCCTCGAACCAATAAGAATGGTTATTTGTGTTCATCTTTCACCCATATAATATATTCTCCTCACGTAATTTTCTCAATTCCCACATCAAGACAGTATTATGTACAGTTCATCATCAACAATGTTATATAGTCACTAGAAATACATAATCTCTCGGGCTTGCCTAGCCTCGAAGAATAATTCAAACAAAAGGAAATATAATCACCAAGGATACCCAATCACTCGGGCTTGTTTAGCCTCGAGGTACAATTCAAATATCACATTATTGCTCACAATCACTAAGTTCCCTTCCACGCTCCTGATTATTATTTCCTAATAAATTAATTTTAAAGAAAGAGAACAGTTAATGAATTTGAATTTTTCCTTTCCGTTACAGATCACATCACTTTTATATTTCTATTCCTTATCTACAAAAAAAGTTCACTTGATAGGATCAATAATAACATATCAACTTCTTTCGGTCTGTAAAGTAACTCGTGGGTAGTGTAAGTGTGCATGCAAAAGTCTACGGGCAATACTATGGGAATAACGTCGTGCTCACACGGACGTCGCCGGTGTCTGGGGGGACTGAATGAACGTCCATTAGATACGATGACTGGGGCTCGAGAGACTACGTTAAACTCTCAACAAAATTACTTCATATAGTCCATAATAAGTAAGGATTAAACAAAGAAAAAGAGGGGGAGGAAGAAGAAATGTGGACGACTCACCTGAACGAACGTCCATTAGATACGATGACTGGGGCTCGAGTGACTCCGTTGGGCAGCCACTGCTTAGTCAAATGAGATGGTGTTTTTGAAATATGGTGGGTTTCAATTCTCTTTACAATTTATTAAGCAGTGTACCCATGATGCCAGGACTTTTGATTGAATTGGGGAAAATTTGGGATTTATTCCTTACTTAATTTAGATACTGATTCTATCACTATCTCAATTTGAATCTGAGAGCAGCTCATGCCATCTAGTGACGGCCAAGATAAACGGGACTTTAAATCCTCACAAATGACATTATTTAGTCCTTTTGGACTGCTAATCTTAAATATTTGGGTTCTAGCAGCTTCATTAGCAAACATTTCACAACTAGGTTACGGAAAGAATTGTATATTCATCATTATTCTGTTTAAGGTTTAAACTCGGCGCCCAACAACGACAAGAAAAGTTGCGCGCATGTTATTCATTACTCAACCATACGGGGAATTCCCATAGCTCAACATCCACAATTACATCACCCACTGCATACAGAGATACATACATATAAAAAGAGAGTTAGCCCTACAGTAATCATTAATATATGAATTACTACTTAGAGTAGGAACTTATAAACTAATATTCAGGTTACACCCGATCTAACTTAAAATTACAGTACTACTAAACACATACATGAATATCAAATGTGTGGCACTACACAGCTCCCACGTTCGGAAAACAAATTTTACCCAAGTCAATTTTCTATGACATGTGCATGGATGGAATGTTGTTACTCTGATAACTGCTATGAACACTTTGAATTGAAATACCTTTCCCCACAATCGGT
Source organism: Coenobita brevimanus (assembly GCF_032717465.1). NCBI lineage: Eukaryota > Metazoa > Arthropoda > Malacostraca > Decapoda > Coenobitidae > Coenobita > Coenobita brevimanus. The sequence continues at coordinate 3,641,015 of NC_136986.1, forward strand.
GGCACCTTTCGGTCCACATTAAACACCTGATGCGTACCTCGGAAGGTCGCTTACTCACTACATTAGGAGGTATGATCACTCCTTACTCGAGATGTTATGAGGGAATTTATGCCCCAGTCAGCCTCAGGTTTTGGAGGATAGCTTGTCGCTCACCTGAGCTCGACAGGGTCTCTCGAGATTGAGATCACCACAGGAGGCGCTTCCTTACACTCTTCCATTCACAATCACATTCACTCTGTCCTTTCGTTTCCAGCTTTCCACCCGTGAGAGGTGAGCACTCATTCTGTCCTGAAGACTCCACTACCTCACAAACCGTGCTAACTGTAAGGTGAGGGGATTATATACTCCCCTCGAAGTAAGGCACTTCCCGGTTCCAACAGGAACTCTTCACTCTTTTTCTTTTTACACCCTCTCCTCGAGGATGAGTCCACCCGGAACATAACTTTAAGCAGTTATGTTTCACAACATTCGTCTCATGCACTTAACCACTTTTCTAACTAACACTCCTCTATGAGCCTCCGAGGGGCATTCCTCACTCGCGGTGGTAATCGCTCATCTTCGGGCTCCGGGCGAGCTCCTGTTGCAGCGGTTCTAAGAGCCATTCCTCGGTACCGTAATATGGTTTCACCTTTTCAGCAGCCCTTTGTATTTTTTTTTTCCACTAAATACATTTTCAATGATATAAACACTTCCATCAAGTAGCACTTCAATCACTTTATACGGGCCGTCCCATTTGGCATTCAGTTTTCTACAGGTACCCGGCTGTATGGTCTCTTTTTTTGCCCACACCAAGCTATTGACTTCAACCTTCTGGGCTCTCCTCCGCCTGTTGGCCACCTCCCGGTATCGCCTCGTCATCCGTTGGGTCGTATCCTTTATGAGAGTGTGTGCTATCGCCAGGTCGTCCTCCTCTGCATCCACAGAAGGCAATAAGGTACCAATGAGGCGAGGGGGATGGTGAGAAGAAGGCATAATAAGGTTGTTGTCCCGTGCTCAAGTGCACCGCTTGATTTATGACGGTTTGACACGATTGAAGCAGCTGAGGCCAACGTAAGGGATGTCCATTGCAGAGAGATGCTAGGATGCTTTTCATAGTCCGATGCATCCTTTCAGTGGTGGAATTTCCCTGGGGATGATAAGGGGTGACGTAGAACAAGTCCACCTGTTTCCTCCGGCAGAACTTCTTGAACTCTCCACTCGTGAACTCTCCGCCGTTGTCCAGCACAATACCTCGTGGTGTCCCAAAGTCGGTGAAGTATTGCCCAAGACAGTGTATGATGTGTTGTGTATGTTTATCCCTGACGGGATAATATTTGACAAATCTACTATAATGATCTGTCACAGTAAGGACATAGCGGTAACCCTGAGATCCAGCAACTATATCAGTCAAGTCAATCCCGATACGTTCCAATGGTTTGCTTACAGGCGGGAAACCTTTCCAAGGTTGCTGCAACCCAGTTTCACCTTTGAATCTCTGACAAGTGGGACACTGTTTCACATACTCGCATACATCTACCTTTAGATTTGGCCAATAGAATAGTTCTTCGGCTTTCTTAATAGATTTTTTCTGACCTAGATGTCCTGAGGTTTTATGCGCGTGTTTGATTGCTTCTCTACTGATTGACTTAGGAATCACCAAACAATATTGGATGCTACCATCACTTGTTTCATGGGCAAAATATAATAGTTCGTCAATCAATGCGAACTGGCTCAACATAGCTTTCGGTAGTCTTTTAGCAGGGAGCTTCTCACTACGCAAGTACTTAACTAACTCATCCCACATGGGTTCTTCTCGTTGCTTAGCTCTCATCTCGTCTCGACTAAATCCAAGCCAGTTGGTTTCTGACTGGTGGAATATCACTCTGACAGGTCTAGAAAGTTGATCAGCGACTACATTATATTTACCCTTGACGTACTGCACGTTGTAGTCGTACTCACGCATCTCGAGAATCCATCGGTTCATACGTGGGGATTTGGTTTTTCGCTTAAAAATGCTAGTAAGCGGTTGATGGTCTGTCAAGATAGTAAAGTGGGAACCCCACAAATAATGGTGAAAGTTGCGGCATGTGAGAACAACTGCCAATGCTTCTTTATCAGTTGCGGAATACTTTCTCTCGCAAGGATTGAGCTTTTGGAAAAGTAACCAATTGGCAAGTTGGAGTTGTCTGGTTGGATCTGACTTAATACGCCACCAATATGAGTGTTGCTCGCGTTGGTGGTTACAATGAATGGTTGAGTCACGTTGGCTCTTACCAATACTGGCGCATTCACTAAGCTCGACTTCAATTGATCAAAAGTGGATTGACACTCATCTGACCATTCGAACGCTACTCTGGATCTGGTTAAGTTAGTTAGGGAGCTGCAATTTTTGCGAACGAAGGTACGTGCTTTCGGTAGAATCCGCACATTCCAAGGAATCTCCGGACTTCTTTTACTTTGGTGGGTCTTTTCATTTTGTTGATAGCCTCTATGTTTTTTGGGTCCGGCGTACTCCCGGCCGCTGAGATTTTATGGCCAAGAAAGGTCACTTCTTGTAACCCAAATGTACATTTGCTTAAATTTAACTTGGCCCCATTCTGTGAGAGTAAAGTGAATAGTTGCTGTAAGCGACTCAACAACATGGAGAAGTCATCAGCCCAAATTATCAAATCGTCTAAATAATTCTTTACCCAGCCTTGCTTCAACAATGGAGTAAGAATGTTCTGTATTCGTCGGGAAAATATGGCTGGTGAACATTTTAGTCCGAATGGTAAGCACCTAAATCTGTAAAGTGTGACTCCATCGCTGAATGTGGTTAAATCACGACTTTCCACGTCCAACATGACTTGAAAATATGCCTCACGCATATCAAGAGTCACATAGTAATTATGACCTGCGGCCTGCTCGACTAACTCTTTCAGTCTGGGCAGTGGATAGATATCCGTGGCTAGGTGTTGATTCACGTGGCGATAATCTAAACACATGCGCTTGCTGCCGTCCGGCTTGTTAACTAATACAATAGGAGATAACCAGGCAGCTGTTGATCTTTCAATAATTTCTCTCTCTTCCATGTCTTGCAACATTTCAGTGATCACCTGTTTAGCTTGTTCAGGGTATCGATAGATCGGTCCACGGCTGGGCTGTGGATCTGCTACTTTAATGTGAACGGGGACCGCTGATGGTTCCTAGTTCTCCTTTTTCCAAAATGAAGAGGGGATCGTGTTGCAGAATTACGTTAGCTAATTCTTCTTGTTGAGCTGAATTTAAGTGTGGCCATGTCTGTTCATCAATTAGCTTTCGGAGTCGTTGAACACGAGTTCCACTTTCATCTGTTCAATCTCTGGTAGGGATCAGATCATTATGGATTTGGTTACTGAGTTGACTGTACTTACAGGAGGGTCGTCAATGATTTCATATGAGCCTAGAATGGTACCTATCCGAAATAGTTTGTCTTGTTTGGCTCTATTATTGAGGGGCAAGTAGACTAGGCACTCTGAATTCACCTGTAATAAGTAAGGGTGACTATTATGACTGAAACGTGCTTGTGGGTAAAATAGTAAAGTGGTTTTTGGCTCCTCCCTCACTGGCACAGCAATGAATTTGGTTTGATATGGGGTGAGTCTCTCTACTGTTACAAGATTAATTTGCTTCAACTGTTGAGGGTTCTTGACGGCTCTGATAGGTGTGGCCTGGACTCGTTCAACTTTTCCTTTTCGCCGCGGAACGTAGTTCACGACGTACGGGGCTCCTTCCCACATTAGCGCTCGTTGTGCACCATTCCAGATCAACGGAGATTGTCCGAGGACATCACATCCCAACAACATTTCAGTAGTCAAGTAGGCGTTCGGAACGACTGGACACCACTGTTGATGAACTTTCTCATCTCCCACTCTAATATCTATGTTGACCATACCCAGGATACGGAGTGGCGCTCCTGTGACTCCCTGTAATCTCGGTGGATTTCTCCTCGTGTTTATTTCTGTTCCTAACTGCTTCGCGGTGGCCTCTTTAAGTAAGGTATATCCACTCCCTGTGTCAACAACAGTTTCCACTATTTTATTATTCACGTTGACACTATTGTGGGCGATGTTATACCTGCAGTTAGTCAAATAGACTGATGGGGGAACTTTGTTTGAGTGGCGGTCTGCCTCGCATTTGGACTGGGTGGGTGAAATCTGTTATTGCCCCGCATCGCTGCGCTGCGGTTTATGCGCCCTGGGCAATCATTACTGCCTCTACGACATCCCAACCTACGGCAATCACAACAGTGGCCTGGTGGTGGTTTGGCCCAACATTCTTGCAACGTGTGTGAACTCTTCAGACAATGACTACAGTATTTTCGCCTCTGTGTTTCAGGAGTAGATTGTTTTTGATTGAGTTGTTCTAAATTTGTTTTCAAATCCCTTAATTGAGCTTTCAATTCAGTCACTTCCTTGTCTGACTCGGATTGGCAGTTATCATGGGATGGTCTTGGTGGATTATCAACTACATTGGTATCTGAGGGATCTTCACTTTTATTGTCTCTATCCGGCATTGCATTAACTCTGGTGGTATACCTCTCTTCGAGAAGCTGCCTTTCATTTTCGATCCTGTCAATGAATTTACGGAGTGGATATCCGTCATCAAGGTAAGCTTCCAATTTTTCCCTAGACTCGAGCGGAAGACCATACCACAGTTTCTTCTTGATCCGTTTATCTCGCGAGGGAAACTTTTCTTTCGGGAACTTTTTTTCGAGAGCCGCATGCTTACACATGAACCTATGTACAAATGCCTGGGGTGATTCCTCCCAGTCATAGGTCATGTTCTCTAACTCTTGCCAAGCTCGATCTACACTCAGCTCGATGGCAAACTCCGCATTCAAGAATTTTTTAAGCTCGGGCCATGACAGTGCAAAATGTTTCTTTTGATAATTATGAATAAAAGTGGCCAATTCAGAACCCATTCGACTCTTGGCAACCTGGATTCTAGTTGCGTTGCTAGTATGAGTTTGTTCCACCGCCTCACAAAACATTTCGAGGCGAGATGTAGCTTTTATCCCTTGTAGCTGATTCAATTCCAAAATTGGGTTATCGCGCGGTTTTGTGAGAGAGTGGTGTGAACTCATAATGTGTGAACAAGGGGTCGAGTGTGAAAGCAGCATTCTGTTAGTAGCACCGAACTGTTCCTCAGCCTCATCCAATTGAATGGTTACATGATCTCACCCTACTTGTGACGGACGATCAGCTTCCGGCTGTGTCTGAGCAAACAACTGTCCATATAGAGACATGGTGACTAATGTACTATTCTTACTCACAAAAAGAAAGGAAATTAAATGTTGAAATAGTCTCTCTTTACTTTAAATAGGTCTAATCACTTCCATCATCTCTGTAAGACTCAATAATTCTGACAAATTTGGCATCTACTTGTTCTCTCACTTCACCACTCCAGTGTACTCCGTCCGCCAGGTTATAACTATAGTAAGCCTTGTTAAATTGCAGGTTCTTATTTGGTAATTTTCGACGAATTTTCTTATTGATCGAGTTCCTTACTGTGTTATAATCCTCAGATGAGATAGGAGCACTTGCTCCCTGGTACACTCTTGGTTCTACCTGACAAACAATCACCGTGGCATGGCATTGTTCCTGCAGCTCCCTGGTAACATTCTTTATTCTATGGAAAATCTCTTGGGGGGGTGGTATTTTCATCAATATCATTACTTCCAATCCATAAAAATATAAGATCACGTTCCCACTCCAATACTGAAATTAACCGAGAGTCCTGAAAGAAATTTTTAACCTTGCCTCCGCTTGCTCGAAAAATTCTGATTTCTACGTCCTGCACATCGAGTTGCGGAGGTATTTGGGAATGACCAACCAATGCTACCCTTAACATCCTCTCTACTTTTTGCGCTTCGCTTCCCTTCACTTTCTCACCAACGCCACTAATTTGGGAACGATGAGTATACCACCGCTATTGCCACCAGTGAAAGGTTGGAAAATGTTTTATCCCACCGCTGCCACCAGTGTAATGATAGTGGTATTTATATTCTTACCTGTTGTGGGTACTGATCAACTCATCCATGGATATACAAGTGGTACTCGACTTAGTATAACAGTTTATAGTAAATATTTATGAAATATTATGGTAGCGTTTGTAGATTTTGGCCGAGCTTAGATTTAGTCAGTACCACAGGTGGTTGTTGTTCCCTCAGTGAAGGAATCTTGAATTGGAAGGGGAGTGAATTTGGCTTGAGGACATAATTTCCTTGATTAGGTATACTAATAAAGAAAAGAAAATGATATATACTTTACTCTACTTTAATAATTCTGTTAATTTCCACAAAAACATTTCTTTTTTTTTTCTAATTACATGACCCATTTTAGTATGAGAGATGATTGTATATGTTACCAAGGTTTTTGGGTGATCATTCCTCTAACATTATTAACAGACGAAACAATTTGATACACGCGAGGTATGGAGTTGTTGTACTTTACTTTCTTTTTGGCCGTTACTCTTGGGCTCAACAATGGCCTCAAGACAGGGACATTTTTTTACAGGTATGAATTGTCTGCTCGGGCTGGCATAGCCTCGAATCAATAAGAATGATTATTTGTGTTCATCTTTCACCCAAATAATATATTCTCCTCATGTAATTTTCTCGATTCCCACATCAAGTCAGTATTATTTACAGTTCATCATCAACAATGTTATATAGTCACTAGAAATACATAATCTCTCGGGCCTGCCTAGCCTCGAAGAATAATTAAAAAAAAAAGGAAATGTAATCACCAAGAATACCCAATCATTCGGGCTTGTTTAGCCTCGAGGTACAATTCAAATATCACATTATTGCTCACAATCACTAAGTTCCCTTCCACGCTCCTGATTTTTTTTTTTCTAATAAATTAATTTTAAAGAAAGAGAACAGTTAATGAATTTGAATTTTTCCTTTCCGTTACAGATCATATCACTTTTATATTTCTATTCCTTATCTACAAAAAAAGTTCACTTGATAGGATCAATAATAACATATCAACTTCTTTCGGTTTGTAAAGTAACTCGTGGGTAGTGTAAGTGTGTATGTAAAAGTCTACGGGCAATACTATGGGAATAACGTCGTGCTCACACGGACGTCGCCGGTGTCTGGGGGACTGAACGAACGTCCATTAGATACGATGACTGGGGCTCGAGTGACACTACGTTAAACTCTCAACAATATTACTTCATATAGTCCATAATAAGTAAGGATTAAACAAAGAAAAAGAGGGGGAGGAAGAAGAAATGTGGACGACTCACCTGAACGAACGTCCATTAGATACGATGACTGGGGCTCGAGTGACTCCGTTGGGCAGCCACTGCTTAGTCAAATGAGATGGTGTTTTTGAAATATGGTGGGTTTCAATTCTCTTTACAATTTATTTAGCAGTGTACCCATGACGCCAGGACTTTTGATTGAATTGGGGAAAATTTGGGATTTATTCCTTACTTAATTTAGATACTGATTCTATCACTATCTCAATTTGAATCTGAGAGCAGCTCATGCCATCTAGTGACGGCCAAGATAAACGGGACTTTAAATCCTCACAAATGACATTATTTAGGCCTTTTGGACTGCTAATCTTAAATATTTGGGTTCCAGCAGCTTCATTAGCAAACATTTCACAACTAGGTTACGGAAAGAATTGTATATTCATCATTATTCTGTTTAAGGTTTAAACTCGGCGCCCAACAACGACAAGAAAAGTTGCGCGCATGTTATTCGTTACTCAACCATACAGGGAATTCCCATAGCTCAACATCCACAATTACATCACCCACTGCATACAGAGATACATACATATAAAAAGAGAGTTAGCCCTACAGTAATCATTAATATATGAATTACTACTTAGAGTAGGAACTTATAAACTAATATTCAGGTTACACCCTATCTAACTTAAAATTACAGTACTACTAAACACATACATGAATATCAAATGTGTGGCACTACAGTCTCCCCTCTGCAGTTGTGTTTACATTAGGGAGATAAACAGCTGATATGAGCGTTCGCTCCATGATTGGTTGATTGTGACAAAGCCTCATTTGTACGATTCTCTGTCACTGATGGAACAGAAATCAGCTGATGACGGCCGATTTAAGGCATGTACAACTTACGACTGGGGTAAGGTGCCGTAAAAAAATTTAGTGAATACCAAACTCTGGTGAGAGATACGGCGCCACAGGAGCGCGTAATCTGAGATGCCATATCTTGCTCAGGCACCGCAAATTACGACCTTGTTGGTGAATCCAGCCCCAGGAAGGCAAGGATCCTCCATGCCGGCCGTGTAGACTGGAAGAGTAGCCTCTTGCCCTGCCACTTCAATTAAGACATCCAGTGCTTCCCTCAGTTATGCGCGGTGCCCAGTTATGCCAAAAAGTTGTTCTGATGAGGCACATACCGATGATGTAACACATCAGCCCTCACAAAAGTCTGCTCTGAGGCTGAATCAATCACCAGGGAACACATCTCTCCATCTATTCTTCCATCTACTTGCACACTGTCAATTGCAGTTCTCTTGCAGTTTCTCCATGGTGGTGCAACTTGTGAAAAGCCAGCTGGTGGTTGCCTCTTAACACCAGTCTCCACTAGTTTTCTACTTCTTTCTGGTCATCTGCACCCTTCTTCTTATCTTCCTTTTTCTTCTTTGGACACTCAGAACTGAAGTGTCCCACTTCACTACATGACCAACATCCTTTTGTTACAATTGTAGATTTCCTTGCACTGCCCTGTTCTTGCTCCTTCTTCCATTTGTAACAATCCTCCTTCTTGTGTCTCAGTTTCTCACACAACCAGCAATTTCCTCTGATCTCTTGTCTCTCTTCCATCTGTAGCCGTCCTCTTTTCTATGTCCTGGCTTTTCACAGCAACAGCAACTTCCTTCAAATTCTTGCACATCACATACCTGCCCCTTCCTTACCATGAATCCTGCACTACCTGCACCTGCCTGAAAATTAGACGTACTGGACCTGATGTAGAACTCAGATTCTAGAGCCCTTGCTAGTGCTTCTTGCATGCTTCTGGGTTGTGCCTCCTTCACTTGCACTTTCAACTCTGCACTGTCATAAGTATTGATGAAGTGGTCCAAAAAAAGAATAGCCAACAGGGTAGGTCCTGCTCCAGCTTACACCATGTATGCCATACTCTCCAGGTCATGAGCCTCGAGCCCGTACACGGCTCCGGAATCTTCCTCTGTAACTCTCCGTCTGGCACATGGTCCCTTATCTGTGCTCCAGCACTTGTACTAGGGACTGGTAACTCTCTCTCTCCATCACTGACATCTGGCCCAGAATTTCCACTGAGGCACCCTTAAGGCTAGTAGCAAGCTGCACAGCCCTCTTCCTATCATCCCAACCATTCTGATCAGCAAGTAACTCGAACTGTGCACAGTAAGCTTCCCAAGATACTCTACCATCAAATTCCTGAGGTTTCTTTTTAATTCGACCACCATTATAGCCGTGCACTTCACTGGTTTGGGCCCTTAAAACTAGGGCATCATAATTAAGTCCATGACTTAAAGCTCCTACATCCTGATTATTCAACCCTGTAATGCTACCTTTAGATGCTTGGGATCCGTCAAGATTCACCATACACTGTCCATTCATTTCATGTACTCCCTGTACATTAACCTGAGGCTCAGGAGTGCAATATTTCTCTACAGCCCCAAGGATTGTTTGGGTAAAGTTGAAAGTTGGAATACAAATGTGGGCGATTGTGTGTGTGTATGCGCCAACGCAAGACCGTGCTAGAAGAGTGAGAGAAGAGTTCTGGACAAATGTAGAAGTCTGCATGGAAAAGTTTGGAAGGAATGAGAAAGTGTTTTTGATCGGTGATATGAATGGTAAAGTTGGGAATGTGAAGGTGGATGGAATAGTTGGTGAGTGGGGTGTGCCTGCTGAGATAGATGAGAATTGGAGTGCGTTAGTGGACATTTGTGCTGGGAGGGGGTTGGTGATAGCCAATACCCTCTTCAGGCATAAAATGATCCACAGGTATACATGGCGAGTGATGAGAAGGGTGGGTGGTGAACTGAATGAAAGGAAGGCAATGATTGATTATGTGTGTGTGCATGAAAGGATGCGAAAATGTTTAATGGATGCAAGAGCTTATAGAGTTTGGGGGAGTGGACTTTCTGACCACTACTTGGTAGTGGCCAGAATTAGAGTTCAAGTAAGATGGAGGAATAGAAGAATGGAAAGACGAGAGGAAGGAGTAGTTGCAAGGAGAGTGGAAAGGTTACAAGAGGATGAGAAAAAGGCAGAGTATAAGAGAGAAGTGGAGGAACGATTGGGCAAATATGAATTGGAGCAGATGGGAGACGTGGAAGGTGTGTGTAGAATATTTACAGAAGAAATATGTGCAGCATGTGATGTGGTGTGTGGAAGGAAGTGACGACGGAGGGGGGTGCAAGGAACAGCGTGGTGGACTGAAGAGGTGAAACAGGCTGTGGCACAAAAGAAGAAAGCATACAATGAATGGATGAGAAACAGGGGCGTGGAAGAGGTTGAGAGGCAGAAGAGAGAGTTATATGTAGAAAGAAAGAGAGAGGTGAAAAGATTAGTAAGAGAGAGTAAGAAGAGAGTGGATGAGGAATTTGGAAGGAATTTGATTGTAAAGTGGAGGGACTGTAAGAAAATGTTCTGGAGAGAGGTGAAAAGAGTAAGACAGGGTGGAAGTGAAGTTAACAGGGGAGTGAAAGATATAAATGGTAGATTACTAGTGGAGAAGGGAGAAAAAGTGAGCAGATGGAGAGAACACTTTAAGGAATTGTTGAACATAGAGGATGGAAGTAATGCGAGTATAAGTGGCTGGGGAATGGCTGGGAGAAGGAGGGAGGTGAGAACACAGGAAGAAATCAGTAGGATAGAAGTTGTGGAAGCGATGAAGAAAGTTAAATCAAGGAAAGCCCTAGGAATTGATGGAGTGTGTGGTGAAATGCTGAAGCATGGGGGAGAGATAGTAGTAGAATGGATGTGGAAGATGTGCAGATTGGCCTGGGAGGAAAGTAGAGTCCCGGAGGATTGGAAGTCAGGTATAATTATTCCCTTGTACAAAGGAAAAGGGGAAAAAAAGTGTGTGATAATCATAGGGGCATTTGTCTTCTTAGTATAATAGGAAAAGTGTATGGTAGGATACTTATTAACAGAGTTAGAGAAAGAACAGAGAAATTAGTTGGTGAAGAACAGGGAGGCTTTAGGAAGGGAAGAGGTTGTGTAGATCAGATATTCATTCTTAGATCCTTAGTGGAAAAGTTTCTAGAGAATTGAAAGAAGTTGTATGCGGCTTTCATGGATTTGGAGAAAGCATTTGACAGGGTGGATAGACAAGGATTGTGGAATGTGTTAAGAATATATGGAGTAGATGGGAAGTTGTTGAATGCTGTGAAGAGTATGTACAATGGTGCGAAGGCTGCAGTGCGTGTGGATGGTGAACTAAGTGAATTTTTCTCTTTGAAGGTTGGGTTGAAACGGGGATGTGTCATGTCTCCATGGTTGTTCAATCTGTACATGGATGGGGTAATAAAAGGGGTATAAGGTAGGGTAGTGGATGTTGGTGTGGCCCTGGTGAGAGAGGATAGTGTTTGGAAACTCCCTGTACTGTTGTTTGCAGATGATACTGTGTTGTTGAGTGAAGACGAAGGGGAGCTGCAAGGCTTGGTGGATGAGTTTGAGAGAGTGTGTAAGAAACGGAATCTAAAGGTGAATGTAGGGAAGAGTAAAGTGATGGTCTTTGAGAGAGGTGAAGTCAGTGAATGTACACTGAGGTTGGATGTTGAGGAATTGGAAAATGTGAGTACGTTAAAGTACTTGGGTAGTGTGATGAGTAAGGATGGAGGTTTGGAGGGTGAAGTGCTTGAAAGGGTACAGCAGGGAAGAAAGGTTGCTGGTTCTTTGAAAGCAGTGATAAGGAACAGGGAAGTGAGCAGGGAAGTGAAGAAGTTACTACATGACAGTATTGTGATACCAACTCTAACGTACGGAAGTGAAGCTTGGATGTTGTTGGCAGGACACAAGTCAAGAGTGAGAGCAGTGGAATTGAGTTATTTAAGAGGAGCCTATGGAGTCACATGGAGAGACAGGCTGACTAATGAGAATATAAAGGAGCGTTGTGGTGTGGATGTGGATGTGATAGGAAGCGTTATGAGGAACACACTGAGGTGGTTTGGCCATGTGGAGAGGATGGAGGGCGAAAGACTGACGAAGAGAGTGTATGTGAGTGAGATGCAGGGGGAAAGAGGGAGGGGGAGGCCATGGATGAGATGGAGTGGAGAGGTATATGAGAGAGAGGGGTGTGAGTTGGGAGCAGGGCAGTGAAATGGCGGGGGACAGGGCGACTTGGAGGCGATTTGTTTGTGGCCATCCCAAACGGCATTGAGGCGTCTGGCAATAGATAGATAGATAGATAGCCCCAATTTTCTCACAAATTATCTTTACATGGTCGACTACATGCTTCAACTGGTTATCTACATGCTGTCTGCACTCCATCACTATTCCCTCACTAATCTTCGGCTGGTTGTCAACATGTCGTCTGCATTCCATCACTGTTCCCTCAGTAATCATCAGCTAGTCGTCTACATGCTTCACCTGAGTGTCTAGATGCCGTCTGAACTCAAGCACATTATTGCTTACCTGACACTTCTGCTGCTGTAGCTCAGCATATACTTCCTCCTTCAACTGCTGCTGCTCTTCCTTCATTTCCCCCATGAAACCATCCAGCTTTCCTTGCATCACCAGTTGTAATTCCCTCTGTTGCTCCTGTAATGCCTCCTGAAGCTGTTCATATCGTTCTTTCTGTTCTTCATTCTGTGCCTGTAATTGTTCTTTGAGTTCTTTCTGTCCTCCATATTGTGCCTGCAGTTCTTCATTCTGTGGTTGTAGTTGTACACTTTGTGCCTGTAATTATTCTTTAAGTTCTTTCTGTCCTTCATTCTGTGCTTGTACTTGGACACTTTGTACTTGCAATAGCTTAATGATTGCAGCCAGTGACACCTCATCCTCCAGCCCAGCTCGAGATATTGTCTGCACACTCCCTTGCTCCATGTCGAAGATTAGACTGACTGCAGCACTTGAATGACCCACACTCCTGACACCAGTGGTACGTCCCCATCCCACACTGCCACAGGCTCCAACAGCAGTAGTTCAGTATAGGTAGGACATTGTCGAGTGAGTTGTTCTTCCTATGGTCAGCCTTTTGGTGTACAGCGCAAACAATCAGCTGAGGCAAAAATAAACACTACCTTCTTAACCCGCCCCGTCCCGGCCACTTTTCGACCACTGGTACCCCCCAATCCCGGGCAATTTTCGACCTTTTTTTTTTTCGTTAAAACTTTCGCTTTTGGTGAGAAACATCGAAAATTCACAGAGAAATCGCTCACCTGAGGTTTAAAATACTCATTACAGGTAGGAGAGCCTCCTTACCTTACTGGGTTTTCTATCAGGCTGGCACCAAAGAAAACGAGTTCTATGGGAGGATAACTATTTCACACCACTCATAAACGGTATTTATTTATTTACTGTTACGAATCTATATGTAGTACAAGAGTATATTGGTTTTCAAGCAGTAATATAGGCATTATAAGCATTGGTTCACTCACTAATACCTGACCTTTTTTTGCCACATTACCTGATCATCATTTCTAACTGTTTCTTCCTCTAATGCTATGTAAAGTTTGTCCTCCACATTGTCATTGATTGGGGAATCACTCTGGCCCTGAATTTCGTACCGTGGCATGACATGGCTATACTGGCCAGGTCACTGACAACAGGTGAATTGCTGAGAAAAGGGCATGCAGGGGGGGGAGGAGGTCATGCTGGGTAAGGCATTGTCTCTGCCTGGCATCTTGTTGAGGAAGGTGTCCCGTGTATATGTACCAAAAATGACTCGCGAAAATTGAAAATTGTGGAAATTATGAACCTTGCAATTGCAGGACGTTGAAGTACGTCCTCGGGATTAGCTGTGACAAAACGTGAGGACGTGGAAGTACGTCCTCGGGACGGCGCGGGTTAAGTTCACTGTCTTTATTTTCCTGATGATTACACATAATGCTTTCCAACTTCACCTCGCAATTTTCACAAGCACCGAAGATACACACTCTGCAATAACACTTCACTGTTTCCCAACAACACTTCACTGTGTTCCACTTTTACCGATGATATAGAAACTTCAATGCCCTGCCACTGAACTACACTAAAATTGAGCTGAAAACTGACAGAAACTGCTCTAGTCTCATCCCTGTCCTTATATAGTGTTCCTGTATTCTAGAGTATTCTACTCTTCTCCACAGTTCTCGTGTATTCTCGAGGGTGCAACGGTTATAGCAGTTACCATCTGTGAGACATCCAAAACATGCCAGAGTTTTCTTACATTTAATAACACTGTAAATTATTAGGCATAAAGTCTATTTATCTATTGCTAGATGCCTTAATCCCGTAAGGGATGATCACAAACAAATCGGCTCCACGTCGCCCTGTCCCCAGCCATTTTACTGCCCTGCTCCCAGCTCACGCCTCCCTCTCTCATATACCTCTCCACTCCATTCCTCCATCTCATCCTTGGCCTATTCCTCCCTTTCCCCCTCTTCACCTCAGTCACATACACTCTCCCTGTCAGTCTTTCACTCTCCATCCTCTCCTCATGGCCAAACCACCTCAGTGTGTTTCTCCTAATGCTTCCTATCGCATCCACATCCACACCACAATTCTCCTTCACATCCTCATTTGGCAGTCTGTCTCTCCATGTGACTCCACATGCTCCTCTCAAATAACTCATTTCCACTGCTTTCACTCTTGGCTTCTGTCCCTCCAGCAAGGTCCAAGCTTCACTTCAATACGTTAGAGTTGGTATCACAATACTGTTATGTAGTAACTTTTTCACTTCCATGCTCACTTTCTTTTTTCTTATCACTGCTTTCAAGAAACCAGAAACCTTTCTTCCTTGTTGTACCCTTTCAAACACTTCACCCTCCAAACTTCCATCCTTACTCATCACACTACCCAAGTACATAAACACACATTTTCCAGTTCCTCCTCATCCAACCTCACTGAACATTCACTGACTTCACTTCTCTCGAAAACCATAATTTTACTCTTCCCTACATTCACCTTTAGATTTCGTTTCTTACACACTCACCCAAACTCATCCACAAAGACTTTCAGCTCCCCTTCGTCTTCATTTAACAACACAGTATCATCTGCAAACAACAGTACAAGGAGTTTCCAAACACTGCCCTCTCTCATTAGGACACTCCAACATCCACTGCCCTACCTTCTTTCTCTTTTGTAACCCCATCCACATACAGATTGAACAACCGTGGAGACATGACACATCCTTGCTTCAACCCAACCTTCAGGTAGAAAAAATCACTCAGTTCACTGTCCACACGCACTGCAGCCTTAGCACCCTCATACATACCTTTAACAGAATTCAACAACTTCCCATATACTCCAAATATTCTTAGTACTTTCCACAATCCTTGTCTATCCACCGTTCTCCAAATCCATGAAGGTCGCATACAACTTGTTTCCCTTCTCTAGAATCTTTTCCATTCAAACTCTGTGAATGAATATCTGATCTACACAACCTCTTCACTTCCTAAAACCTCCCTGTTCTTCTCCAACTAATTCCTCTGTTATTTCCCCAACTCTGTCAATAAGTATCCTACCAAATACTTATCCTATTACACTAAGACAAATTCCCCTAAGATTACCACGCACTTCTTTTTCCCCTTCTCCTTTGTACAGGGGAATAATTATACCTGACTTCCAATCCTCCGGGACTCTACCTTCCTCCCAGGCCATCCTCCACATCCATTCTATTACTATCTCTCCCCCATGCTTCAGCATTTCACCACACACTCCATATTCCTGGAGCTTTCCCCATTTTGACTTTCTTCATTGCTTCCACAACTTCCATCCTACTGATTTCTTCCTCTCTTCTCTCATCGCTCCTTCTCCCAGCCATTCCCCAACCACTTATACTCGCATTACTTTCATTCTCTATGTTCAACAGTTCCTTAAAATGATCTCTCCATCTTCTCACTCTCTCTCTACTCCACTAGTAATCTACCATTTTTATCTTTCACTCCCCAACTAACTTCATTGCCACCCTGTCTAACTCTCTATACCTCTTTCCAAAACATTTTCTTACATTCTCTCCACTTTACACTTAAATTCCTTCCAAATTCGTCATCCACTCTCTTCTTACCCTCTATTACTCATCTTTTCACCTCTCTCTTCGTCTCTACATATAACTCTTTCTTCTGTGTCTCAACTTTTTCCACGCCCCTGTTTCTCATCCACTCGATATATGCTTTCTTGTTTTATGCCACAGGCTATCTCACCTCTTCATTCCACCATGCTGTACTTTGCTCCCCCTTTTGTCTTTTCTTCACCTCACACACCACCTCACATGCTGCATAGATTTCTTCTGTGAATATCTTGCAATCACCTTCCATGTCCCCCATCTGCTCCAATCCATATTTACCCAATCGCTCCTCCACTTTTATATTCTGCCTTTTATCATCCTCTTGTAACCTTTCCACTCTCCATACATACAAAAATTACGTAATTTAACAAACAAGCACATAAGTAAAAACATTATTGTGAAAAAGAGCACAAAAATTTATGCGTAATATACAAAATAACAACACTCACAGACAGCAGGCTAACAGGCAACTCTGACTCGTACCAGAACTACAATAAACATCGGGAATTCTCCAGAACGATCTAGCTAGAAATTCAGCTTCTCAACAATATTTAATATTCAGGGAATCCTTAACTCAAGGTAAACTACCAGGTATTTGGAAGAAAGCAAACACTGTTCCCCTATTCAAAAAAAGGAAGACGGAATCCATTCAACTATAGACCAGTATCCCTGACTAGTGTTGTATACAAGGTACTAGAGAAGCTAAAAGAAGAATTTGGATAATGCATCTGGAAAAATACAATATGATAACAGAAAGGCAGTTCGGCAAAAAAATAAAAATAAAAGGAAAATCCTATGTTACAAATCTACTAAGTTATTATGATAGATTTGCAGAACTACGACAGAAATGAGAGGGATGGGTGGACAGTATCTATTTAGATTTTAAGAAAGCATTTGACAGAGCACTGCATCAAAGATTTTTATGGAAACTGTACCATCAAGGAGGAATCCAAGGTAATCTGTACTGTTGGCTGCAGGATTTTCTTAGAAAAAGGGAAATGAGAACAATACTAAGGGGTAATTACTAATCATGGAGGGAAGTGGCTAGCAATGTTCCACAGGGCTCTATGTTGGCATCAAATATATTTTTAGTATATATAAATGGTACAGCCAGGAACACTGGAAATGGAAGCTATCTAATAATGCTGGCTGATGATGCAAAAATACAACGAATTACAAACACAGACTCTGGCAGAGAGCTACAAGAAGAACTAAAAAAGCTTCATGATTGGAGCAATAGACAGCAAATGTAATTCAGTGTGGATAATGCCATGTAAATACGTTTGGTAAAAGTGGAAAAACACCAGATTGGGATTATAAGTTCAACCCTACACATATAAGAAAAGAGGAAGGACCTAAGAGTGATTATCAATAACAGATCATCTCCGGCTGACCACATAAATGAGAAGGTACGAACAGGCACACACTGCTTGCTAATATGAGAATAGCATGCACATATATAAATGAAGACATGCTGAGAAAGATAACATCATTCATCAGACCAGCCCTGGACTATGCATCTGTGGTCTTGAATCCTCATATAAAAAAGCACCTAGATACGACTGAAAAAGTACAAACCGATGCTAGAATAATTATGGGTACCAAGCTTAAAGGACCTACGCTATGAACACTGGGAAAACTGAACCTACCAACATTACAAGAGAGAATGAAAAGAGGAGACATGATTGCGCTTTATAAATGCATCTCAGGGAAAGAGAAAATAGACATCAATGGGTGTATAACCTATGGGGAGGCATCAGGAAGAGGACGCTGTAAAAAAACTGCATCAAATGCAAAGTGACAAAGACGTACGGAAATTCAGTTTCCCAAATGGGGGAAATGGTCAATGGAATGCAATACCGAATGAAATACTTTGTGTCAAAACTATTCATAAATTTAAGGATATGCATGATAAAAATGGTTTAATACACTGGACAATATGAGCTTGACCCATTCCTGTAAAGATACAATTAGGTACGAGCACACACACACACACACACACACACACACACACACACACACACACACACACACACACACACACACACACACACTCAGATGTAGGCGGTTACATAATCGTCTCGCTAAGTGGGCGATAACTATAAAGTCCAGCATATATCCAATCTTACGGTCACAAGCAACAAGGAATGTGATACATAAGCGGCGACATTTGGGCGATGTGTACTGCATAAATGCCAGTCACTCCAAGAACAATACATGTGACAGAAAAATATAAAGGTGAAAAAAATGGTGGCAGATCCTTTTAGAATGGTCAGAATAGGGCGAATTTTGCACATCCTGTCATTGGGTAAGACAGTGGTTTCCAACCATTTTTAATTCTCCCCTTCCCTCACTGAATGACACGTTCCCTGAGCCCCCCTTCCTCAAATACTGTATTTTACTGGCATAATTGGCACATGTCAATAAAAATTATAGATTCTTAATTATATATTCAGATAACTAGATTTCTTATTCATATCTGAAATATTTTCTTCACATTTAGAAATTACTGAGTTCCATCATAATTCATAGTTTTCAAATATAATTACCCTCTTTATTAAGCCTTCACGACCCCCCAGGCAGCCCTTCGTGCCCCGCTAAGGGGGCGTGCCCCACAGGTTGGAAACCACTGGGGTAAGGGTCTCACGTTGGGGTAAAAGGCCAGGAACCGTAGTATGGGAAGGTTCTCTATAATGTGCCATGTACCTCCCAAAGATAGGTGTGGCTATGAGGTCGTCCATGATCCAGTAGTCCTATATGGCGTGCTTTTTTTATGTGTGCCATCCATATGGTCAGAGGTAACCATATGTAAAATTCGCCGACTTCAACAAGATACCATTCCGTCATGTTGGCTCTTGTCAGGAAGGGAGATAAAGCCAGTGTAGGGAGATATCCTGGTGATACTGATCTTGTGTCCAAGTATTCCATCATGGACAATGAAAAAATGCCGTGAAAAATCCATGATGCACTAGTTGCATGTCCCCCAAAAATCTGCCCAAATACCTGCCTGAGGATCATCAAATGCATTCTCTGTGGGCTGAAACCCTTTCCCCACTTTTCACACAATAATTTTGATTTTCCCCACACTTGGCTGATGGGAACTAGGGCAATAGGCACGTGCACCACGTATACTACGGCCACAGACATGTGTAAATCTGTTATTAGCTAGGGGTCCATATTTCACTTTGCAGTTTAAGTGTATTGTCATTTGTGTGAGTTTCCATTGCCTTATGAGAGTAGGTTCATTCTTTTTCTTTACTAATTTTGCCTGGGACACCCTCTTATGCGCTTGTGTATCATTTAAATAGGTTTAAAAACAACGTATATGTAATCATGAACGAGATCTTAGCGCCTTCAGAGCCATAACATCTCAAAAATTTTAATCAAGAGCAAAACTGAAGAATTAAATTTGAGTTTTGGAAGGAGTTTTCATTGTGAAAGATTTGATGGAGCTATATTTCACCCTTACATTTAAAAACTCTCCAAAGCTTAATAAAATAATCTAACAGTTGATAGAATCCCCCCTTCAACCCCTCCCCCCCCCTCCCAAAAAAAATGCTGAAATATATAGGTGGCCAATATACACGTACATTTTTGAGCAATAATATCTGCCAACTCTCTGATTTTCCCAACAAGTAGAAGGAAATTGTAGCCAGAGTTCCACACTGAATAAAAGCCTGCTCAGTTCCCCACAAACATATGAGTAATGGCCCAATTCTGGAAAATATTGGATTTGTTATGTTTATAACGAATTATGGAATGCAGGAACAGGATTTATATTGGCATAATGCACGATTTATATTATCAGAGAGTATTGACATGCATGATCTGTTTCCGTATTGGCCCAATACATGCTTCAACTCCTGTTGACGTATATATGTCCACACATTTTGTCACTGTGACTCCTGTTGACTTATATAAATGCACAGCAATTGCAAGGTTCCTAATTTGCACAATTCTCAAATTTTGCGCTTGATTTTTGGTACGTATACACAGGACACCTTCTTCTACAAGATGCCAGGCAGGGTCAATGCCTTACCTCACATTACCTCCCCCCCCCTGCATGCCATTGTCTCGGCAATTCACCTGTTACCAGTGACCTGGTCATTAAAGCCATGTTGTGCCACGATACAAAATTCAAGGCCCAGAGTGATTCCCCAGTCGATGACAATGTCAAAGACAAAGTTTACATAGCATTAGAGAGAGAAACAGAAATGATGATCAGGTAATGTTGCCAAAAAAGGTCAGGTATGTTGATGTTTTTCGTGAGTGAAACAATGCTTATATTGCCTATATTACTGTGTGAAAACCAATATACTCTTGTCCTACATATAAATTCGTGACAAATAAATAAATAAATACTGTTTTTGAGTTTTGTGGAATAGTTACCCTCCCACAGAACTCATTTTCTTTGGAGCCAGCCTGATAGAAAACACAGTAAGGTATGGGATACTGCTACCTGTATCCAGTACTTTTAACCTCATGTGAGCGATTTCTCTATGAACTTGCGATGTTTCTCACCAAAAGCGGAGGTTTGAGCCAATTTTTTTTTTCCAAAATTGGTCGGGATTGGGGCGGGGGGGTCAGTGGTGGATTTTCGGTCGGGACAGGGCGTGTTAAGGAATTGGATTTTTTATTGGCACATTATATTGATTATCAAAATCAGGCAGTAGTGAATGCCAAACACTGAAATCAATAGATATGACTTACCTGTATACACTCTTGTGTAATATAAACATAAAGACGGCTTCTTTAAAAAAATATAATAGAAAAAATATATAAAAATAACACTGACCGGGATTCGAACCTGCATCATCACACTGACCCAATCATTCTTGTGTCCCCTTGACCACCATAACATCTTACTTCATGGGCTTGAAAGGAGATATTTCCAGTTTTTATTTTTGTTCAGCGACTGTATATTAGAAACTATATGCTTATTTGATATAAATATTGTCTTATTAATCTTGTAAAGCTACTATCAGTACCCCGTATCATGTATAAAGTTAATACCATTCATCACAGACCATATTCTCACATATAGGAACAACAACATTTCAATATTTGGAATGGAGGAATATTCCAAAAGCAAATATGTATTTTTTTAATATAATATGGAACTGTTTCTTTCGGTTATAAGGATAATAGTTTCTGCTATGCTGTTTCCACTTAAACTGGCATCTATCTCTCTTGAATAATGCGTTATAACAGAATCTAATGCATTAGAATATGCTGACAGCCACGATCGATGATAGACAGGATGTAGTTAGAGCCCTATTATTGACTTATTATGCCATTGAGCTAAAAGAAAAATAATGTAAAAGGCAGGCTGTGGTTTTGAGGCTTTTAATTTACACTCCCCAGAACCACATGTACAGCAGAGAGGAGCGTAAAAGCATATATATACAGTAAAATATAAAATTTCAACAGTTTAGAATTCGATTAATCAAATTTCGATGCATTTTCGATTGGTCTGCCTACCTCACGTTTCGATGGAAAGTCGTGCATTTCGATGCTCTCAGGCAAGGATGGAAAATTTTCGGATCCAAGGTTATCGTACATTTTTATAAAATAAATGGTTGTATGATAATCTTAGCCAGAATACTATAATTATGGTCACATTTATTTTATAAAAAATTAAGCACATTTCTGCCATTTAGTGCTTATATACCATTATTATAATTTATCTCCACATAGTGAAAACAAAAAATGTATTAGCTTAATAACCATCGAAGAGGGTGGGGAGGAAGATGTCGACACTGCAGATGTCCAGATACTCGAGGATGATTTTGATTTTGTGGGGTTTGGGTTGGATACCTCCACAGAGAATGCTGCTTCAACTGAGTAGTCCACCCCTGGCACACATCACAAACACCAGCCAGCCAAGTGATAATATTCCATAACCTAATGTTAGTACTGTACTGTACAGTGTGCTGTAACTACTGTAACGAAAACTGTGACAGGATACTGACAAACTGTAACAAATTTTGCTGCATGCTGCACTACAGTACAGTATGGCAATACAGAGCAGAACTGCAGTTACTTAACCACATTTACAGTTCATAAAGTTTACAGGGAGTGTGGGCAAAAAATCATGATTGTACGTAGTGAAGTTGGGAGGCCCTGGACCCAAATTGATTTTTCCCATAAGAAGTTCATTTTAAATTTCGATGTTTTGAATTTCGATGTGGTTTTGGGGTACATATCCCCATCGAAATTTGAGATTTTAATATATATATATATATATATATATATATATATATATATATATATATATAATTAGGTCTATCAAATTATTAAACTTGTTCATTATAGCTGAGGATCCGCATTGGCGCCCTGGTCAGCGTGCTGGCTTGTAAGTTGTGAGGACACAGGTGCGAAACCCACCCATTTAGTATAATTCGAATTCTCTAATTTCAGACATTCATCGCTTGACAGCAGTGCAGGAATAACTAAAGCTTGGCTTGACATCATACGGTCTTGGCAAATTAATGAAATCTGGGTGAGCACCATGAAAATTGAAGGCATGAATTTAAATCTTATATATATCGGATAATGGAACTATGGATGGCAATAATTGGACCACAATCAGTTTGATATATTGCCGTTATTGGGCCAGGGTTTAAACGGACAATGGATTTACATTGGCATATTATTGACAGTAGAATCTGGAAATATTGGGCCAGTACTTGATGCACAGGAAAATCAGTATTGGGCCAATATTGTGCCAATAGTTCAATATTTGTTGGATTGGTAGTTCAAAGCTTTGTTGGACTGAAGAGCAAATAATGAACAATGATATTATTACTTGTGCAGTCTATATTCTAATTTGTCCCATATCTTTTCCCTTTTGCCTCATATTTCAAACACCTAAGCGGCATAATAAAATTCTGTGGTTATACTTCCATTCTATGACACTTTCATGACTAGCAACATGTCATAGTGCTGATATATAGTCACAGCTTAGCATTCAAGGATACGTTATAATATTAGGCCAAGTTAAAGCGAACAGAGTAGATTAACTGGTCTTTTTCCCGTAAGAAACCCTGGATACGACTTTGTTTCGGCGAGAGAAAAACAGTGGAGAGTATATTGAATCAATGGCTGATGAGTCAACCGTAGTAAGCAATGAACTGGAAAGATTTATTACTTGAAAACATCCAAGGCATCGAAAAGACGGCCCTATGTGATGAACAGACTATAAGTGGAATTACCTTCATGCATTTTTTTTCCCGTTCATTCTTGCTACCTCCGGAAAATTTCATTCAGTAGACAATTTTCAAACCGAGAGGTCAGTTATATTTTCCTTAACGAAGGGGTTAAATTATAGCCTCGATTAGGTACAACTTTCACAACAAGAGTTCTTCCAAAGACTACATGAAACTGTCTCTTCATTAGCTAAAGGAAATTATAAATTACACCCTTGTGGTGTCGAGGGAATAAAGATAATTCACTCCGTCTCAAAACTATCAATGTGTTGTGCAGGTACAGCATGTTGGTTCACTTGCCGTACAGTCCTGACGGTGCCCGGGTGGTGCAAGTGGCTTCCTGGACCCCCACATCAGGTCTACGCTATCTCACACCTCCCACGCTTTTCCCGGAGAAATACACCAAGTAATGTGTACAGATTACTGGCCATTTCAGAACTGGAGTATCATATGTACTCTGTTGAAATTATTGGGCATTACAAAACTGGAGAAGTATAAGTAACGTATCCAAATTACTCACGAGTATAGACTGGGCTATACCTATTTTATTCTAATCTGGCTTAAAACTGTCATCTCTTCGTCTTGGGTTTAACAATAGATTAACATTATAATACGGTGCTAGTCATGAGAAAGTGTTATGGAAAAGAAGCAAGGATTAGCTTTGAATTTTTCTGCATCTGAGGACTGAAATATGTTGTGAAAGGTTGAAAATCAAGTCCAGATTAGTGTAAAACAGGTATAGTCTGCAGATGACAGTATACATATTATGGACAATGTAATCGAAGAGAACATCGAGCCGGGAAACAATTACTTAAATGAAATTAATATTAGTAATCCAGTACTAATGATAAAAATTTGTCACTGAGTACCTACAATAGCTTTGAATAGTACGAAATAGCCTTTATTCGTACAGGATTATCATAGTCTGAAGAAAAAGTCACTTCCACCTAATGTTGCACTGCAGCTTCCGTACATTTAGAATATTAAATTGTTTTTGGCAGTTTCTATGGCGCGACAATTAACGTGACGGCGTTTACATTTGAACCCTACTGGCAAGAGTCCATCGAGGGCAACACCACCAGGTACTCAGGCACTGACTACAACCAGCTGGTTGCCGTTGGCCAGGCTTTGAATTTTACTTTCCGTGTCCTTCCTTCACGCAGCTGGATCGAGGTGAGAGTTATATACTTGTCTGCTTTTGCTGGTACTATCTGTCGCAGTTGTAAAGTAATTTGAGTATTACATCAGAATATAATATCAGCATCGTTTTGTAATATTTAGTAGCCCACTCACTTTCTTGTGTGACATGTTAGCGATTATTTAAAATGCGATCCCTACAGAAACTGCATTGATTTTCACTAAAATAATATTCAGAAAGTATTCACTGCAAGGGTTTGGATTCGATCTCATTTTGGCTGCTACTCCCAGAAACCTAATTTCAAATAAGATGTCATCTCATTTAAGGTGTTATTCAAACTCGATTCAGCTCCAGCATATCAGTGTTCTACAATATCATCCTAAATGAAATGTGTAATTATACTGAAACAACACTTTAACCTCTCCACTGCCCGTAGGGATGATCGATGTCGTTCAGTAAAACGTATAATACAAACTGTCACTGGCATCGGTCTCGTCAGTGCCACCTGAAAGTGCATGATAAACTCCAGGGAATCCTATTTGATGTCTTTTATGAACCCCCAGTATGTAGCCTACATAGATAATTTCAACCATAGTGCACCACTGTTTGTGAATGACGTCGTTTCGTTGATATGCACCAATGGGTTTCTTTCAACTCTGTCTCTGTTTTGATATTGTTAAGGAGCGAGATTTGCCAGTTAGGTAGCTGAGATGTTTCTAGACGTTTCCCGTACCGTAAGTTCCGGTACGAGTCAGAGTTGCCAGCTTGCCTGCTGTTTGTGAGCGTAGTTGTTTCGTAAGTTATGCATTAATTTTTGTGCTCTTTTTCCTTATAATGCTTAGTTATGTGATTGCTTGTTAAATTATGTAATTTAAGTTTGTATGGTAAATAATTTAGTGTTATATAATGTAAGAAAACTTAGGCATGTTTTGGTTGTCTCCGAGTTAATAACTGTGCTTTCTCTCTCTAGAGTAAACCAGAGCTGTGGAGAAGTAGAAATGTCTCGAACAATACAAGCTTATAATTATAAGGATGAGGAAGGGACTAGGTTATTTCAGTTTCAGTCGGTTTTCAGCTCAGTTTGAATGTAGTGCAGTGTCAGTGCAGTGAAGTTTGTATATTTTCAGCACTTGTGAAAACAGTGAAGTGTTAATAGAAGTTTGTATATCATTAGAACTTGGAATTACAGTGAAGTGTTGTCAAGCATTAAGTGCAATTGCACATAATAAAGTTTGTATAGCTCCAGTGCTCGTGAAAACAGTGAAGTTGGAAAGCATTAAGTGTAATTATTTGGAAAATAAAGACAGTGAACTTTAAGAAGCCAGTGTTTAGCTTCGCCTCAACTGAACTTTTGTGCTGTACAACTAAGGCTGACAATAAGGAGAACAACTCACTGGGCAATGTCCTTCCTGTACTGTACTGCTTCTGTTGGAGCCTGTGGCAGTATGGGACGGGGACAAAACACTGGTATCAGGAGTAGGATTATTTTGAGGCTGCAGTGGGCCTAACTTTCGACATGGAAGCAGAAGGTGTCCAGACAAGAGGCCAAGCTAGGCAGGAAGAGGCATCGCGGGTGCAATTATGAAACTACTACAGGAACATAATGCAGGACAAAAACAACTCCAGGCACAATTATAGGCACAGAGTGCAGGACAAAAAAACAAAACAAAAAACAAGCACAATTACAGGCCCAAAGTGAAGAACAGAAAGAGCTCAGGATCGAACTCAAGGAACAACTACAGGCACAGAATGATGGACTGAAAGAAAGACTGCAAGCACAGAGTGAACAACAAGAGGCACAACGCGAAGAACAAAAAAAACGATATGATAAACTTCAAAAGACATTACAGGAGCAACAGAGAGAGGTACAACGGAGAGTGCAAGAACAGCTAGATGCATTCATGGGGGAAATGAAGGAAGAACAGCAACAGCTTAAGGAGGGAGTAGATGCCAAGCTAAAGCAGCAGAAGTAAGAAGTAAGCAATAATATGATGGAGTGCAAACAACATGTAGACGACCAGTTGAAGACAATTAGTAAGGAAATATTGATGGAGTGCAGACATCATGTAGATAACCAGTTGAAGCACGTACTGTAGTTGACCAAGTGAAGATTATTAGTAAGAAAATTGAGGCTATAGAGAAATACTGCACTGCTGAGCCACGGGTTAATGTACAGGGAGCATATAAATGGAATGGACAGTGTATGGTGAATCTTGACGGATTCCAGGCATCAAAAGGTAGCATTACATGGTTGAATAATCAGAATGCAGAAGTTTTAAGTCCTGGCTTTAATTACGATGCCCGTTTTTAGGCCTCAAACCAGTGAAGTGCATGGCTATAATGGGGATCCATTTAAAAAGAAACCTCAGGAATTTGATGGTAGAGTATCTTCGGAAGCTTACCGTGCACAGTTTGAGTTACCTGTGGATCAGAATGGCTGGGATGATAGGCAGAGGGCAGTGCAGTTTGCTACAAATCATAAAGGTGCCGCAATGGAAATCCTGGATCTGATGTCAGTGGTGGAGAGGAACAGTTATCAGAAACTTTTATAGTGTTGTAGTGCAGGTATGGGACCATGTACCAGACTGAAGTTTACAGAGCAAGATTCTGGACCCGTGAACGGGCTCAAGGAGAATCACTACAGCAGCATGCTCATGACCTGGAGAGTATGGCATACAAGGCATACCCTGGAGCATCACCTAACTTGTTGGCTATTCTTCTGACGGACCAATTCATCGATGCTTTTAATGGTGCAGAGTTGAAAGTGCAAGTGAGGCAGCCCATATTTTGAGTCCTAGATCGGGTCCAGTACATCCACCTTTCAGGCAGGTCGTAGTACAGGATTCGGGGCAAGAGGGGCGCAGGAACGGGAAGTGGAAAATTTTGAAGGATGGTGCTGGTACTGTGAAAAGCCAGGATATCGCAAAGTGGATTGCAATAAGTGGAAGAGAGTACAGAAAGTCAGAAGACATTGCTCATTCTGCAGGAAGCTGTGACACAGGAAGGTGGATTTTCACAAATGGAAGAAAGAGCAAGAACAGAACAGTGCAAGGAGATCCTCGACTGCAACAAATGAGTGTTGGACCTATGGTGAGGTGGGACACTTCAGCTATGACTGGCCAGATGAGAAGGATGAGGATATATTAGTGAAGCCTGGTGATGAGAGGCAACAACCAGTCAGTTATTCCCAAGAAGCCCCGCCACTGAGGAAATGCAGGAGAACCTTGATGAATAGTGTGCAAGAAGACAGAAGAACAGATGGCTGACAGTCTAGTAGGATTAGGAATCTGGGTAAGAAATGCCGCAGTACTGTGCTGACAGGGCCAGTGTCAGATGAAGAAAACCCGAAGAGGATGCAGATTTACAACCAGTGCTAGAGTGGCTGCAGCGGAGTGCAGTGCGACCATCTTGGGAAGAAGTTTCCAGGTTAAGCTCTGCGACCAAGAGCTAATGGGGTCAGCAGGACCTTTGTTGTTTGAACAACAGACTGCTGGAGCATCAGTGGGAGACACCCAATGACCTCAGCAAGTATAGGGAACTGGTGGTTCCAAAGAAGATGAGGTCTGAGATCTTGGATGAGCCCCATAACCGGACCACTAGTGGGCACCTGGGGGTGAAGAAAACTCTAAGCCGGCTGCAACAGAGGTTCTACTGGATTGGCATGCATCAGGATGTTGAAGAGTGGTGTTGGTCCTGTTATGTGCGTTGTGCCAAGAAGGGACCCAAGAAACGTGGTTGCGCCCCTCTCCAGCTATACCAAGCTAGTGCACCAATGGAATGAGTCGTGGTCAACATTACTGGACCTTTACCACTCACTGAAAGAGGAAACCGGTATATATGTGTTGCCATGGACTACTTCACAAAGAGGCCAGAAGCCTATGCTATCCCTGATCAAGATGCCGCGACTGTGGCTCAGGTGTTGGTTAATCAGTTTTTCTTTTGTTTTGGGATGCCACAAGAGCTTCATTCAGACCAGGGTAGAAACTTTGAGTCTGCTGTGCTCTGTGAATACTGCAAGTTACTGGGGATCAAGAAGACCAGACCTCACTAAGGCCACAGTCAGACGGGATGGTGAACTGGACCCTAGGGCAAGAACTGGCCAAGCACTGCATAGAGGGACAAACAATGGGACCAGAAATTACATGCATTGTTGATAGCATATCGGTCTGCATCCCATGAGTCTACCGGCTACATATCTGCAAAACTGATGTTGGGGAACGAGTTTTGCTTACCTGTTGACTTGTTAGTGGGAAGACCACTTGGTGAAGAGCTGCTTACAGACACTCCAGCTATATGAAGCACCTTCAGGAAAGGCTCGCTGAGATACATCATTAAGTGCAAAGAGCCCTCAAGTTTTCAAGAGAGATGAAGTGCAAGTATGATTTCAAGGCAAGTGAGGTAAGCTTCAAGGATGGTGACCAAGTTTGGTTAAACTATCCTTAGTGAAAGGCCAGTCACCGAAGCTGCAGAGCCCATGGGACGGACCTTACACTGTGTTGGACCGCCTATCAGACATAACATATCGGATTCGGGGAGGCAGGAATTCTTGTCCAAAGGTGGTACATGTGAACCGTCTGTGGCAGTACCATGGGCCAGGACAGTACAGCTGGGATGTCTCTGTGGAACTGTGCTCACCCACAGCCAAGGATGTTGAGGAGGACCAAGAAGCTGAAGTACAAGAGAATGGCTACAGTTTCCCAAGAGAAGAAGTGAACCAAGAAGAGGACCAAGACCTTCCTGGAGGAGCGGACTGTGTGGAGGAGCAAGGACATCGTCAGAACCGGCATAGAAGAAGACCTGACAAGTTGAAGGATTATTTTGTGCATAGCTAGATGTTTCATTAGGATTAAGGTTTATGTTTGTTTATACTGTGTAGTTTTGTCGGAACGACAAAGGACTAGGGAGGGGGTAGTGTTTAGAAGCGAGATTTGCCAGTTAGGTAGCCGTTGGTTCTGGCACGAGTCAGAGTTGCCAGCTTGCCTGCTGTTTGTGAGCGTAGTTGTTTCGTCAGTTATGCATTATGTTTTGCGCTTTTTTTCTTTATAGTGTTTTAGCTATGTGATTGCTTGTTAAATTATGTAATTTAAGTTTGTATGGTAAATGATTTAAAGTGTTTTATTTAATGTAAGAAGACTCAGGCATGTTTTGGTTGTCTCCCAGTTGGTAACTGTGCTCTCTCTCTAGAATACACCAGAGCTGTGGAGAAGTAGAAGTTTCTCGAACAATACAAACTTAAATAAGGATGAAGAAGGGGCTATTTTAGTTTCAGTCGGTTTTCAGTTCAGTTTGAATGTAGTGCAGTATCAGTGCAGTGAAGTTTGTATGTTTTCAATCCTTGTGAAAACAGTGAAGTGTTTATTGAAGTTTGTATATCATCAGAACTTGTCATAATAGTGAAGTGTTGTCAAGTTAGTAAAATTTGTATAGCTCCAGTGCTTGTGAAAACAGCGAAGTTTGAAAGCATTAAGTGTAGTTATTTGGAAAATAAAGACAGCGAACTTAAAGAAACCAGTGTATAGCTTCGCCTCAGCTGATCTTGTGTGCTGTACACCTAAGGCTGACCATAAGGAGAACAACTCACTGGGCAATGAATGACCTTCCTGTACTGTACTACTGCTGTTGGAGCAAGTGGCAGTGTGGGATGGGGACGTAACAATATATGTCTCGTTATTTACAGGATGTTATTAAATTTCTTATTATATACAGGATTTTTTTTTTTTTCAAAAGTTTGGTACCTAATGCAATAATTTATGTTTCATTCTGACTATTTGTTCCCTAACTGATAAAACTAGAAAATAAAAAGAAAATGCCGTAGCTCGTCCATTATCCCTGGGCAGTTTGCTGGCTTTGTCCAAGGGATAATTTTGACTCTGTAAGGAATTCTCTCTCTCTCTCTCTCTCTCTCTCTCTCTCTCTCTCTCTCTCTCTCTCTCTCTCTCTCTCTCTCTCTCTCTCTCACTCACTTAAAACACAGTGGAGGTAAAGGAATAACTTCACGCCATCTCCCCTCTTCTTTGTGGCATCTTGCTTCTCACACTTCACTGAAGCTTTGCATATCCTGCCATATTTTACTGACATTTCAAAGATTATTACATTTCTGAAGTGTATGCCTCTCTCCCTTTCCAATTACGGTTGCCATATAGCATCAGACAAGCAGTGCACCCTAGTCCTTTTTCCTGTCCAGCTCTTGTTTGCAAGAGTTACCGGGTATTCTCAGTTCTCATAATTATATGCAAATAATCAAATTAGGAACTGTCATCATTCTGTATTTCACACTGCCTATGACCTCCAAACTTTTAAACACTGTGTTCAATCCAAACATCTCGAAGCAAAAGTGATGATTTTTTTTTTCTTTTTTGAGTTCTTCCTAGAAATAACAGTACATTATTATACTTGGAGCCTTTGTCTCGTACTTTATTATGCACTAAAATGATCAGTTTCTTTCAGATTAGGAAGGGTATCTTGCTGGTAAGCTTTAAGGAATCCTACATCATAACTTTTAATTCGAAACATTTTGCTGATGGAGTTTATGGTAAAAATGACACACGAGAAAAAATACATATCAACTGGGGTTTTCATTACTTTCTTCTAATGTTATATTTACTTGCAGGTGACAGATCAGGTGCAGATTCGTAAATCTTTCATGGCAACAGTGGTATATGGTGTTATTCCACAAGAACTAGAGAGGTGAGATTCTAAGCCAAGGGTAACCTTTGCACTGCAGTGTTCACTGTTTTTACTAATAATCCGGTTGAATTGCAGATAGTTTTATGCAGCAAAGAAAAGCTATACATTGTCAAAAGATAGAGATAGCCTATTAAATTTGAAATTGCCTAATGTCTTATTAATTATGGATAACGTAATTGATGAGGAAAATAATTTTTGAATTTTGTTTTACTTCCTAAAGTGGAATAACTAGAAAATGAACATGTCAGTGCACGAAAGTCAAGATCATCCTTCTACTGACTGTTTAAAAATGTGGAACTGAATTCTGCACATATTACTTTCTTTTGATTTCTCACACTAATGACACTTCTTTTGGTTCACTTATGTTACTAAGCAACATCCCATAATGAAGGGGTTGGAAACTGGCTCGCTTAACTCGTTTTTTTTTTTTTTTTTTTTTTTTTTTTTTTTTTTTTTAAGAATTTCATTTCAGCCGATGAAGAAAAATGTCAGTACCAACATGTTATATTCTAACATTCTGTCCACGAAGGACTATATATTCATCTACGAGAAAAATATATTACCTGCTCCTAATGTTTGGTTATTTTCGTCTTTCCAACATAATAAACAGAACTGGGAAGGATAGATGGATGGGAAGATGATGATGGAGTTGTAAATAATATACCGTAGCTTCTTGGAGTCTGACAATGTTCGATGGTAAAGGAAATGATCTGGAGGGTATGCATGGAGCCATGGGAAGCTGGAAGTAAAAGAAAAAAAAAAATGTAATATTCCGGTACTGTTTCCAGATGGGACTTTAGTTTCAGCTGTAATAATAATAATAATAATAATATTATTATTATTATTATTATTATTAAATGCGATAGCCAAGCTGGTATTGTTTTCAATCTGTCCATCTTTCTGTCCGTCTGTCCGTGTTTCTATTGGCACGATAACTTCGCAATTGCTCAAGTTATCATTAGAAAATTTTACAGGTCTGCAGTAAATAAAAAATCGATCACGAGTTCGAAATTGGCGAAAGTAGGTCAAGCTCTGTGTGTCTGTTTCCATGATAAATTCACAACCGCTCAAGATATCATCACAAAATTTTACAGGTGGGTAGCAGCGATGAAAATCTTTTAGGAGTTTGAAATTGGTGAAAAAAGGATATCTGTGTGTCTGTTAACATGATACCTTCGCAACCGCTCAAGCTATCATCACAGAATTTTACAGGCATGTAGTAGAGATGAATATTTTCTACGAGTTCGAAATTGGTGAATGCAGGTCAAAATCTGTGTGTCTGTTACCATGAAACTTTGCAACCTTTCAAGATATCATAACAAAATTTTACAGGTGTGTAATAGGGGTGAAAATCTACGAGTTCGAAATTCGTGAAAGTATGTCAAGGTCATATTCCAAGCCGCGCTAGATATTTATCAGCTCGCGGATGGTGTGATTCTCCCCGTTGAGAGGGCCTCTAGTTATAGCCCACCTTACGAGGTGGAACAATAATGTTTTTCCCTGCCTGTGTGTGTGTGTGGTGTGTGTGTGTGTGTGTGTGTGTGTGCCCATTATATCTCATGAACGGCTTGAGCTATCAACATGAAACCTTCACGGCCTCAAGATATGGCCATAACCTTTGCTGAGTTGAAAAGTGGGTACTCAGGATCAAGGTCAAGGTCACCAAAATAGCTGCCAAAGGTCAACTACTTTTTATCACCTGCCTTTAGCACCATTATATCTCATGAGCGGCTTGAGCTATCAACATGAATTCTTCAGGGTATCAAGATATGGTCAAAATCTTGGTCGAGTTCGAAAATGGGCACTCAGGGTCAAGGTTTAAGTCAGGAATATGTCTGCCAAATGTCAATGATAATTTATAGCCTACCTATGGCATAATCGTATCTCATAAACTGCTTGAGCAATCAATATGAAACCTTCAGCATATCAAGATATGGCCAAATCTTGGACTTGGCCAACAGCATATTCTGGCGGGCGATTAGCATTCGGATTCCGAATGCTTTACTTTCACTATTATTATTATTATTATTATATTTTTCGAGAACAAAATCTTTCCTATTGTTGGATGTAACAAATGGCTATAACATCTACAAACGTGGCCTTTTAATTTCTAACAATGTTTTCAGATGGGATTTGACTTTTGCCTATGATCAAACTGTTGCTAAATTCGCCATGGCCACGCCGGTCTTAACACCTAGTTGGCTGAGCTTCTACTACCCATTGGGTGGCCAAGTGTGGATCGGTGTCTTGGCTTGTACGCTGACTGTCTGCTTCACACTTGTCAAGGTAAACATGCAGGTGGTCAGGCACGGGCGCATCCAGTATTAGTAATAACAGGGAGCAGAAAACGGTTCCTTATGCTATTATTATTATTACCGTGAAACATCCTAACTTCGGACACTTTTTATGTGTTTTAATGAATAACTCTGTGAAAATGGTGCAATTTTATCTCTGTTGGTGTCATGTGGTAGCCAGGGACAATACCTACTGAATCCATATAATAAAAAAAAATTAGCCATGGTAAACTCTTTTTTTTTTTTTTTTTCATTTTCAAGTGTCCGAAGTTAGGAACAAATTTCTTAACTTTGGACAGCTCTTCCAAACTTCGGACATCCAGGAATTTGCCCTTTAAACTTGAGAATAGTTAATAGCACCTGTCCCTGGACACACTGTGGAAACATCAGACACTTTAGAAGTTAAAAACAATGTCAAAAAAAAAAATATTGGGCACTTGTGGCCCAAGTTATACATCAGTAAAGAGAAATAACCAAAAATATCATCTTTTTTGAGCTCATAAATTGAGATCACATTAAAATGCATCATATCACATTGTAGTGAGGTATTCTGGCCATTAATATAACTAAGAACTATTCAGAAACTTTTTCAGATGAAAAAAATATATAAAAATGCATTGCATATATTCCAAACTGTAAGGGGGAACTAAGCTCTTATTACTATACAAAACTTCACTTAATTAACAAGGAGCTACCTCACTGACTAACAAACGTACACTGAAATAACGTAATATAATGTTAAACACCTCTTACTGGTTCTAATTACACCCATACACCCACTAACACGCACACAAATCAACAGACACACGCACACACAGGCACATGTTATGAAGGCACCGTGGAATGTATAAACGAGCTACACACTTTGGTCTTATGCACACACACACACACACACACACACACACACACACACACACACACACACACACACACACTTTCCTAATAGGCCTGTGCTGGTAAAACACACACACACACACACACACACACACCAAAGCAGTGATATTGAGGAGAAGATAACACAGGTGAATGAAGCTGTGCAAAGCTACAAAAATGATGTGGAAACCATGTATGCTGAAATGGTAAATGTAAAGAAAGACTTAGAAACAAGGGTGGAGGAAGAAAACATTAACCCACGCCGTCCCGAGGACGTACTTCCACGTCCTCACGTTTTGTCACAGCTAATCCCGAGGACGTAGTTCAACGTCCTGCAATTGCAAGGTTCATAATTTCCACAATTTTCAATTTTCGCGAGTCATTTTTGGTACGTATACACGGGACACCTTCCTCAACAAGATGCCAGGCAGAGACAATGCCTTACCCAGCATGACCTCCTCCCCCCCCCTGCATCCCCTTTTCTCAGCAATTCACCTGTTATCAGTGACCTGGCCAGTATAGCCATGTCATGCCACAGTACGAAATTCAGGGCCAGAGTGATTCCCCAATCAATGACAATGTGGAGGACAAACTTTACATAGCATTAGAGGAAGAAACAGTTAGAGATGATGATCAGGTAATGTGGCAAAAAAAGGTCAGGTATTAGTGAGTGAAACAATGCTTATAATGCCTATATTACTGCTTGAAAACCAATATACTCTTGTACTACATATAAATTCGTAACAGTAAATAAATAAATACCGTTTATGAGTGGTGTGAAATAGTTATCCTCCCATAGAACTCGTTTTCTTTGGTGCCAGCCTGATAGAAAACCCAGTAAGGTAAGGAGGCTCTCCTACCTGTAATGAGTATTTTAAACCTCAGGTGAGCGATTTCTCTATGAATTTTCGATGTTTCTCACCAAAAGCGAAAGTTTTAGCAAAAAAAAAAAAAAGGGTCGAAAAATGGTAGGGATTGAGGGGTGCCAGTGGTCAAAAAGTGGTCGGGACGGGGCGGGTTAAACAGGAAGTGAAAAGATTAATCCAAAACAATCCAAAGATAGTCAGAGATTCAGCAGATATAAACAAATCTATAATAATCACTGGTACAGAAGAGGAAGAAGTAAAACACAAGATCACAAGAGACAAAAAGGAGATGGCAAATGTAATGAGCTTACTAAAAGAAGTATCAGAGGAAATCTGTAGTAAAGACATAGAGGAACACAAAAGGTTAGGGAAATACGAGAAAAGCAAGACAAGACCTCTAAAGGTGACTTTCAAAGAGTGTAAACACTGTGGAGGAGATACTAAAAAATGCAAAGAATCTTATGGAAAAAGAGGAGTTCAAAAATGTATGGATAAAAAGATGCCTAACACAAGAGGAACTGGAATTACTGAAAGAGAAGAGGGAGGAAGCAAAAACAACAAATGAGTGATCAGAAGAGAAGAACAAATTTTTTTTACAAAGTAATAGGATTGCAGGTACGAAAGTGGTACATAAACAGGATGGAATAAAAAGGAGGAAGGTAGAAAACCATGTCATGAAAATATATAAACAAGATGATAAAGTTGATGTACTCAAATGTGGATGGAATGGTATCTAAATTACTAGAGATGAATGATTATGTCAGAGAAAATGAACCACAAATAATATGCCTAACTGAAACAAAATTAACACCAAGGATAACCAATGACATACTAAACTTAGAGGAATACAATATATGGAGAAGAGACAGAAATTTAAAAAAAGGAGGAGAAGTTAGACAGAAATTTTAAAAGAGGAGGAGGAATTATAATATTAACTAAGAAAAATATAAAAGTCAATGAAATAAAACTAGATATACCATCACAAGTAGAAATGTTTGCTTTAGAGATCAACACATCTGAAGGGAAAGTAATTGTAGCCAATTTGTACATGCCACCCAGATCAAACACATGGGAAAGAGACGAATATGAGGACCTGGCAGAGAGTACAATTCAGAGTTTAAGATCATTACTACATAAAATGGAAGAGAAATCGGAAAGAATTATACTAACTGGAGATTTTAATACAAATATAAATTGGAATACTCTAGATATAATTAGCCAAGAAAGCTGTTGGGACCAAAAGCTCCTGGATCTCGTGCAAGAGTTTTTCCTAACGCTACATGTGAGGGAAAGCACCAGAAAAAGAGGACTCGATGTACCTTCAGTACTAGATCTAATATTTACTAGGCAAGAAAATGATATTGACAGTTTAATATATCACCCTCCACTCGGCAAAAGCGATCATGCAGTATTAAATTACAACTTCAGGATAGCATATGACATAGTTAACAGCAATGAAAGTTTCAAAAAGAGCCTAAACTATAAAAGGGGAAATTATCAAGACCAAAAGAAGTATTTCTTAGAAATTGATTGGGAAAATGAGCTTACAGGACAATATTTAAATGCTGTATATAAAAAATTCTGTGAATTTTATGAAATAGGAGTCCAGAAGTACATCCCACAGCAAAAAGAAGCAGATAAGAAAATACAGAAATGGCTCAATACAGAATGTAAAAATTCAAAAGAAAGAAGAGATCTGTTGTGGAATAGATACAGAAGACACAATAGTGAAAGGGCGTATAATAATTACAAACAGGCAAGAAACGATTATACAAGAATAAGGAGGGAAGCCCAAAAACAGTTTGAGGAGGATATAATAAAAAAAAGTAGTGATCAACCAAAGCTGTTTTACAGCTACATCAGAAGCTAAACCAAAGTAAAAGATATAATACAATCCATTACGGACGAGGGACTCACTTATACGCAAGAGAAAGATATTTGTGAAGGACTAAATAAGAATTTCCAATCAGTTTTTTCAAAAGAAAAAAAAATTGAAAGGGACTATGTGGAACATGCATGTCCACACATACTACCAGATATACAAATAGCAGAAAAAGTAATACAGGAGGTGTTAAGTAAATTAGACAGAGGAAAAGCAAGTGGTCCTGATGAAATTTCATGTTGGGTACTACGAGAATGTGCAAAGGAGTTAAGTAAACCATTATTTATAATTTTCAAGAAATCCTTGAGTCAAGGTAAACTACCTGATATTTGGAAAAAAGCAAATATTGTCCCCTGATTCAAGAAAGGAAATAGACAAAATCCACTCAACTACCGTACCGACCAGTATCACTGACCAGTGTTGTAAGCAAGGTATTAGAAAAGCTTATAAGAAATGCTTGGGTAAATCATGTAGAAGAACATAGTATGATAACAGAAAGACAGTTTGGTTTCAGAAAAGGAAAATCATGTGTTACTAATCTGTTGAGCTACTATGACAGAGTAACAAACACAATACAGGAAAGAGAAGGATGGGTGGACAGTATCTATTTAGATTTCAAGAAAGCTTTTGACACAGTACCACACCAAAGACTTTTATGGAAACTGTACCATCAAGGAGGAATTCGAGGCAAATTGTTTTGTTGGATGCAAGACTTTCTCATAAAAAAGAGAACTGAGAACAGTACTAAGAGGAAACTACTCATCATGGAAAGAAGTGACTAATGGAGTACCACAGGGTTCAGTGCTGGCACCAATCATGTTTTTAGTGTATATAAATGATATAAACAGTAACACTGGAAATGAGAGCTATCTGAATATGTTTGCAGATGATGCAAAACTACAAAGGAGAATTACTAACACAGACTCTTGTAAACAGCTACAAGAAGATTTAAATAAACTTCATGAATGGAGTAATACATGGCAAATGGAATTCAATGTGGACAACTGTCATGTAATCAAGTTTGGTAAAAGTGGAAAAAGACCTGATTGGGATTATACGTTAGGAAATAAAACCCTACACACATCAGAAAGAGAGAGAGACCTAGGTGTGATTATCAATAACAGACTATCTCTGGCTGACCACATCAGCGAGAAGGTACGGAACATGTATACACTGCTTGCAAATATCAGAATAGCATTCACATACATAAATGAAGACATGCTAAGAAGGATAATAACATCATTCATTAGACCAACCCTGGAATATCCATCAGTAGTCTGGAGTCCTCATCTCAAAAAACACATAGACAAGATAGAAAAAGTTCAAAGGGCCGCTACAAGATGGATACCAAGCTTAAGGGACCTAAGTTATGAAGAAAAACTAAATAAACTGAATCTACCAACACTACAGGAGAGAAGGAAAAGAGGTGACATGATAATGCTATATAAGTGCATATCAGGGAAGGAGAAAATAGACGTAAATGATTACTTAACATATAGAGAAGCATCAACAAGAGGACACTGCAAAAAACTGCATAAGAAGAGAGGTGATAAAGACGTAAGGAAATTCAGTTTCCCAAACAGAGCAATTGATCAATGAAATGCACTACCGAATGAAATAGTGTGTGCCAAAACAATTCACAAATTTAAGGATATGTACGATAAATATGGTTTAAGACATGGGACAGTACGAGCTTGACTCATTCCTGTAAAGATACAATTAGGTAAGAACAATTAGGTAAGGTAAGAACACACACACACACACACACAAGGCACCGAGGAGACCAGACGCACGCTGCCGTCGCTTCATAAACGGCCAACTTGGCCAGTGGCATAACCTAAATTAGTATCTTTATATGAGTCAAGCTCTGTACCAGGTTAGACTAAATGGTGTTCTAATATTAAAAAAAAAAAGAAGAAGAAGAAGAAGTTTTAAAGCAAAACTTGTTCAAACAGAAAAGAAACCAAATTAGAGTAAGAATGCGCACAATCAGCTGATCGTTTGTTTTGTCTACAACTGCCCCAGGGAATGTAAGTGCCATATGTGCTTTTAGTACTGCAACATGACCACATACTTTAGTAAAGCAAATTTGGAAAAGAAAAGGGATAAAGGTAGAAAGCAAGACGATGATTTCTACCAAGAACTGGTTGAAATGGAGACTCACAATAAACTGGTTGAACGTGTACACAGGCTTAAGACGGCTTTTCAAAATGAGAATGATGAAATTAAGAAACAGATGCACTTGCAAAAGGAAGAAATAGAAAACTTAGGAAAGGAAGTCAACAAGAAAGACATAACCATAGGTGAGCTGACAGTAGAACTGGGTTCACTTAGGAGAAAACTTAGTGAAATGGCAAGTACAGTAGTCAAGCACGAGAGTATTATGGAAGAGTTCAAAAATGATACAGAGACAATTAGGTAAGTAAGCTGTCTGATAGACCAGAGCAGTGATATTGAGGAGAAGATAACACAGGTGAATGAAGCTGTGCAAAACTACAAAAATGATGTGGAAACCACTTATGCTGAAATTGTGAAAGTAAAGAAAGCCTTAGAAACAAGGGTGGAAGAAAAAAGCATTAAAAAGGAAGTGAAAAGAATAATCCAAAACAATCCTAAGTTGGTCAGAGATTCGGTAGATATCAACAAATCTATAGTAATCACTGGTATAGAATAGGAAGAAGTAAAAAACAAGATCTCAAGAAACAAAAAGGAGATGGCCAATATAATGAGCATATTGAAAGAAGTATCAGAGGAAATCTGTAGTAAAGACATAGAGGAACACAAAAGGTTAGGGAAATATGAGAGAAGCAAGACAAGACCTCTAAACGTGACTTTCCAGAGTGTAAACACCGTGGAGGAAATACTAAAAAATGCAAAGAAACTTATGGAAAAAGAGGAGTTCAAAAATATATGGATAAAAAGATGCCTAACACAAGAGGAACTGGAATTACTGAAAGAGAAGAGGGAGGAAGCAAAAACAAAAAATGAGGGAAGATCAGAGGAGGAGAACAATTTTTTTTTTTTTTTTACAAAGTAATAGGATTGCAGGTACGAAAGTGGTACACAAACAGGAGGGAATAAAAAGGAGGAAGGTAGTAGAACCAAGTCATGACAAGTATATAAACAAGATGATTAAGTTGATGTACTCAAATGTGGATGGAATGGTATCTAAATTATTAGAGATGAATAATAATTATGTCAGAGAAAATGAACCACATATAAAATGCCTAACTGAAACAAAATCAACACCAAGGCTATCAAATGATATCCTAAACTTAGAGGAATATAATATATGGAGAAGAGATAGGAACTTAAAAAAAGGAGGAGGAATTATAATATTAACAAGAAAAATCTAAAAGTCAAAGAAATATAACTAGATATACTCTCACAAGTAGAACTGGTTGCAGTAG
The DNA here is from genome assembly GCF_032717465.1 of Coenobita brevimanus. NCBI lineage: Eukaryota > Metazoa > Arthropoda > Malacostraca > Decapoda > Coenobitidae > Coenobita > Coenobita brevimanus. Next base: position 3,681,571 of record NC_136986.1, read on the forward strand.
AGATCAATACAACTGAAGGGAAAGTAACTGTAGCCAATTTGTACATGCCACCCAAGTAAAACACATGGGAAAGAGACGAGTATAAGGACCTGGCTGAGAATACAATTCAGAGTTTAAGATCATTACTGCATAAAATGGAAGAGAAAACGGAAAGCATTATACTAACTGGAGATATTAATACAAATTTAAATTGGAGTACTCTAGATATAATAAGCCAAGAAAGCTGTTGGGACCAAAAGCTCCTGGATCTCGTGCAAGAGTGTTTCCTAACGCAACATGTAAGGGAAAGCACCAGAAAAAGAGGACTCGATGTACCCTCAATGCTAGATCCCATATCTACTAGGTAAGAAAATTATATTGACAATTTAATATACCACCCTCCATTCGGCAAAAGCGACCATGCAGTACTAAATTGCAACTTCAGGATGGCATATGACATAGTTAACAGCAATGAAAGTTACAAAAAGAGCCTAAACTATAAAAAGGGAAACTATCATGACATAAAGAAGTACTTCTTAGAAATTGATTGGGGAAAAGAACATAGAGGACAAGATTTAAATGCTATATATAAAAAATTCTGTGAACTTTATGAAATAGGAGTCCAGAAGTACATCTCAAAGCACAAAGAAGCAGAAAGGAAAAGAAAGAAATGGTTTAATACAGAATGTAAAAAAACAAAAGAAAAAAAGAGATTTGTTGTGGAATTGATACGGAAGACACAATAGTGAAAGGGCATGTAATAATTACAAACAGGCAAAAAACGATTATACAAGAATAAGGAGGGAAGCCCAAAAACAGTTTGAGGAGGATATCATAAATAAAAGTTGTGATCAACCGAAGCTATTTTACAGCAACATCAGAAGCAAAGCTAAGGTAAAAGATAAAATACAATCTATTACGGATGAGAGAATCACCTATACACAAGAGAAGGATATTTGAGAAGCACTAAACAGGAAATTCCAATCAGTTTTTACAGAGGAAAAAAATTTTGAGAGGGATTATGTGGAACATGCATGCCCACACATCTATCTATCTATCTATCTATCTATGTATCTACAGCCTGACGCCCTAATCCCGCAAAGGGTTGCCCCAGACAAAACGCCTCCAAGTCGCTCTGTCACCCACCATTTGACTACCCTCCCCCCAACTCATCCCCCCCTCCCTCACATACCTCTCAGCTCCATCCCTCCACCTCATCATCGGTCTACCCCTCCCTCTCTCTCCTTCTACCTGACCTACATACACCCACTTAGTCAATCTTTCATTCTCCATTCTCTCCACATGTTCAAACCACCTCAGAGTATTTCTCCTAATCTTCTCAACCACATCCACATCCACCCCACAACGTTCCTTCACTTCTTCATACGTCAACCTGTCCCTCCATGTCACTCCACACGCTCCTCTCAAGTAACTCATTTCCACTGCTCTCACTCTTGACTTGTCCCCCTCTTGCAAGGTCCATGCCTCACTTCCATACGTCAGGGTAGGGATCACAATAGTTCGTACTATCATGTAGTGACTTCTTAACTTCCATACTCACCTCCCTATTTCTCATCACTGCTTTCAGTGAACCAACAACCTTCCTTCCCTGCTGTACCCTTTCACGCACTTCATCCCCCAAAGGTCCATCCTTACTCATCACACTACCCAAGTACTTGAATGCACTCACACTCTCCATATCCTCACCATCCAACCTCACTGTACATTCTGTGACTTCATTCCTCTCAAACACCATAACTTTACTTTTGTTTACATTAACTTTCAGCTTCCTCCTCCTACACACTGTCCCAAATTCATTCATCAAACCTTGCAACTCCCATTCATCTTCACTCAATAATACTGTATCATCAGCAGACAGCAACACCGGAATCTTCCAAATCTCACCCTCATTCATTAGAGCCACCCTCACATCCACTGCCCTACCCTGCATCATCTTTACAACCCCAACCATGTATATATTAAACAGCCATGGAGACATCACACAACCCTGTTTCAGTCCCACACTGGGATAAAAAAATTCACTCAGTTCACCATCCATTCACACCGTAGCCCTAGCTCCTTCGTACATACTCTTCACAGCATTCAACAATTTCTCATCCACTCCATATATTCTTAATACCTTCCACATACCTTTCCTATCTATTCTGTCATAAGCTTTCTCTAAGTCCATGAAGGCAGCATACACTTTCTTTCCCTCCTCTAGATACTTCTCCACTAAACATCTTGGAACAAATATCTGATCTACACGCCCTTTTCCCTTCCTAAATCCCCCTTGTTCTTCTCCAACTAGCTCCTCTGTCACATGCCTAACCCTATCAATGAGTATTCTACCATATACTTTACCAGTCACACTAAGAAGGCAAATATCCCTATGGTTACCACATACTTCTCTCTCTCCTTTTCCTTTATAGAAAGGAACAGTTATACCTGATTTCCAGTCCTCTGGAACCCTTCCCTCTTCCCAGGCCAATCTACACAACTTCCATATCCATTCCACAACAATCTCACCTCCATACCTCAGCATTTCACCACACACTCCATCAATTCCTGGGGCCTTTCCCAACTTGATCTTCTTCATTGCTTCCACTACTTCCGCCCTACTGATCTCTTCCTCCCTCCTCTCATCTCTCCTTCTCCCAGCCATTCCCCAGCCACTTACACTCGCACTGGTGTCACTCTTTACATTCAACAAATCCTCAAAGGTCACCTTCCATCGCCTCAATTTCTCTCTCTTCTCCACCAACAATCTATTATTCCTATCTTTCACTCCCCTACTATTTCTCATATCACACTACCTTACTTTCTTTACCCCCTTCCAAAACAATTTCTTACCTTCCCTCCATTTCACACTCAGATTCCTCCCAAACTCTTCATCCACTTTCCTCTTACTCTCCTTCACCAGTCTCTTCACCTCCCTTCTCCTACTCACATATACCTCTCTCTTCTCTCTCTCATCTTCTCCCCTACCTCTACTCGCTAACCATTCACTATATGCTTTCTTCTTTTGTTCCACAGCTCGTTTCACCTCATCATTCCACTATGCTGTCCTTTGCACATCCTTGCATTTCCTCACTCCACAAACCACCTCACACGCTGCGCCTATCTCTTCCGTAATTATCTTACATACGTCTTCCACCCCTTCCATCTGCTCTAGCTTATACCTTCTCAATCTTTCTTCCACTATGCTCTTATGCTCTGCCATTTTCTCACTATCTTGCAACTTCTTCACTCATACTACCAGATATACAAACATCAGAAAAAGTAATGCTGGAGGAGCTAAGTAAATTAGACAAAGGAAAAGCAAATGGCCCTGATGAAATTTCATGTTGGGTACTACGTGAATGTGCAAAGGAGTTAAGTAAACCATTATTTTTAATTTTCAAGAAATCCTTGAGTCAAGGTAAACTACCTGATATTTGGAGGAAAGCAAACATTGTTCCCTTATTCAAGAAAGGGAATAGACAAAATCCACTCAACTACCGACCAGTATCACTAACCATTGTTGTAAGCAAGGTATTAGAAAAGCTTATAAGAAAAGTTTGGGTAAATCATCTAGAAGAACACAATATGATAACAGAAAGACAGTTTGGTTTCAGAAAAGGAAAATCATGTGTTACTAATCTCTTGAGCTACTATGACAGAGTAACAGACACATTACAGGAAAGAGAAGGATGGGTGGACAGTATCTATTTAGATTTCAAGAAAACATTTGAAACCATACCACACCAAAGACTTTTATGGAAGGTTGTACCATCAAGGAGGAATTCGAGGCGAACACTATTGTTGGATGCAAGATTTTCTCATAAGAAGAGAAATGAGAACAGTACTAAGGGGAAATTACTCATCATGGAAAGAAGTGGCTAGTGGAGTGCCACAGGGCTCAGTGCTGGCACCAATCATGTTTTTAGTGTATGTAAATAATATTGACAATAACACTGGATATGAAAGTTATCTAAATATGTTTGCAGATGATGCAAAACTACAAAGGAGAATTACTAACATAGGCTCTTTTAAAGAGCTACAAGAAGAATTAAATAAACTTCATGAATGGAGTAATACATGGCAAATGGAATTCAGTGTGGACAAGTGTCGGTAGAGAGGTGGCCTGCAGTCCTACCGGACCCAGGTTCAAATCCCGCTGGGGCAGGGAATAGTTTAAGGATTTGAATTTAAGAAAAATCAGACTTTACCAATCTACCAGAAAACTCGCCGACATGTAAAAATATCCCCGCTAATACCAATACACCAGCCATGTATGAGACAACCCTAGCATATATTCAATATGGACGGTGGGTGTTAGTGCCGAAGTGGTGACATGTAGGGATTTGTATAGCATGTAGGTGGACTACTGGGCCTTGAGAGCAGGCTGTGAAGCCTATGCCCAGAGTCGGACACATAAAAAAAATAAATAAATAAATAATGGTAAAAGTGGAAAAAAGACCTGATTGGGATTATACGTTAGGAAATAAAACCCTACACATATCAGAAAGAGAGAAGGACGTAAGTGTGATTATCAATAACAGACTATCTTCGGCAGACCACATCAGTGAGAAGGTACGGAACATGTATACACTGCTTGTAAATATGAGAATAGCTTTTACATACATAAATGAAGACATGCTAAGAAAGATAATAACATCATTCATCAGACCAACCTTGGAGTATGCATCAGTAGTATGGAGTCCTCATCTCAAAAAACACATAGACAAGATTGAAAAAGTTCAAAGGGCCGCTACAAGATGGGTACCAAGCTTAAGGGATCTAAGCTACGAAGAAAGACTAAATAAACTGAATCTACCAACACTACAGGAGAGAAGGAAAAGAGGTGACATGATAATGCTATATAAATGCATATCAGGGAAGGAGAAAATAGATATAAATGATTACTTAACATATGGGGAAGCATCAACAAGAGGACACTGCAAAAAACTGCATAAGAAGAGAGGTGATAAAGACGTAAGGAAATTTAGTTTCCCAAATAGAGCAATTGATCAGTGGAATGCACTACCGAATGAAATAGTGTGTGCCAAAACAATTCACATATTTAAGGATATGTACGATAAATATGGTTTAACACACGGGAGAGTATGAGCTTGACTCATTCCTTTAAAGAGACAATTAGGTAAGAACAATTAGGTAAGAACACGCACACACACACACACACACACACACACACACACACACACACACACACACACCTATAGTGTGTATTTTTCCAGTAATTTGTCCGTCCGAATTTAGGAATTTTTTCTGAAAAATACAGTTATTCATTAAAACAGTCATAGCAAGATTATACATTTGAATGTTTTAAAATAGTTTACTGCCCAGTACTTACAAACTTTTCCACATATAATCGTACAAATCAAGTTCTTACAATTGAAACTGTTCGGTGTGAACAAAGTATTGCAGGGTTAAAAAATGCCGATTCTTTTTTCATTTGATTCATAATTTTTTTTTCACCCACACATATTCAAGCTAGTTTAATAGGACTTATACATAATAATCTCTGAAGATTACCCTACCTACCCATATCATTATTTTTTTTGCAAATATCGCACTCTCGTCCAGTAAATTCAAGTATTATATTTCTTCGCAAAATGTCCGAAGTTTGGGCGCTGCCCGGAGTTATGGTGTTTTACGGTATTATTATTATTATAGTTGGTGGTGGTGGTGTTGTTTATCATTATATTTAAATCTGACATGGGATATACTCAATTAGCAGCACGGAAATGTCTTCCACTGTTAGTCTATCTATCTATGTATAGCCCGACGCCCTAATCCCGGAAAGGGTGGCCGCAGACAAAACGCCTCCAATTCGCTCTGTCACCCACCATTTGACTACCCTTCCCCCAACTCACTCCCCCCTCCTTCATCCTCGGTCTACCCCTCCCTCTCCCTCCCTCCACCTCACCTATATAAACCCTCTTAGTCAGTCGTTCATTCTCCATTCTCTTCACATGTCCAGACCACCTTAGTGTATTTCTCATAATCTCACTACATCCACATCCACCCCACAACGTTCCTTCACTTCTTCATTCGTCAACCTGTCCCTCCACGTCACTCCACATCCTCCTCTCAAGTAACTCATTTCCACTGCTCTCACTCTTGGCTTGTTCCCCTCTTGCAAGGTCCACACCTCGCTTCCATACATCAGGGTAGGGATCACAATACTATCATGCAGTGACTTCTTAACTTCCATATTCACCTCCCTATTTCTCATCACTGCTTTCAGTGAACCAACAACCTTCATTCCCTGCTGTACCCTTTCACGCACTTCATCCCCCAAAGTTCCATCCTTACTCATCACACTACCCAAGTACTTGAGTGCACTCACATTCTCCATATCCTCAACATCTAACCTCACTGTACATTCTGTGACTTCATTCCTCTCAAACACCATAACTTTAATTATGTTTACATTAACTTTCACCTTCCTCCTCCTACACACTGTCCCAAATTCATTCATCAAACCCTGGAACTCCCATTCATCTGCACTCAGCAATACTGTATCATCACAAAACAGCAACACCGGAATCTTCCAAATCTCACCCTCATTCAATAGAGCCACCCCCACATCCACTGCCCTACCTTCCACCTCCTTTACAACCCCATCCATGTATATATATTAAACAGCCATGGAGACATCACACAACCCTGTTTCACTCCCACACTGAGATCAAAGAACTCACTCAGCTCACCATCCACTCGCACCGTAGTCCTAGCTCCTTCGAACATACCCTTCACAACATTCAACGATTTCCCCTCAACTCCATATATTCTTAATACCTTCCACATACCTTGCCTATCTATTCTGTCATAAGCTTTCTCCAAGTCCATGAAGGCAGCATACACTTTCTTTCCCTTCTCTAGATACTTCTCCACTAAACATCTTGGAACAAATATCTGCTCTACACATCCTTTTCCCTTCCTAAATCCCCCTTTGTCACATGCCTAACTCTATCAATGAGTATTCTACCATATATTTTACCAGTCACACTAAGAAGGCAAATACCCCTATGGTTACCACATACTTCTCTCTCCCCTTTTCCTTTGTAAAATGGAACAATTATACCTGATTTTCAGTCCTCTGGAACCCTTCCCTCTCCCCTAGCCAATCTACATAACTTCCATATCCACTCCACAACAATCTCACCTCATACCTCAGCATTTCACCACACACTCCATCAATTCCTGGGGCCTTTCCCAACTTGATCTTCTTCATTGCTTCCACTACTTCCGCCCTACTGATCTCTTCCTCCCTCCTTATATCTCTTCTTCTCTCAGCTATTCCCCAACCACTTATACTCGCACTGCTCTCACTCTTTACATTCATAAATCCTTAAAGTGCTCCTCCATCTCGTCAATTTCTCTCTCTTCTCCACCAACAATTTATTATTCCTATCTTTCACTCCCCTACTATTTCCCCTTTCACACTGCCTTACTTTCTTTACCTCCTTCCAAATCAATTTCTTACTTTCCCTCCATTTCACACTCAGATTCCTCTTCATCCACTATATTCCTACTCTCCTTCACCAGTCTCTTCACCTCCCTTCTCCTGCTCACATATACCTCTCTCTTCTCTCTCTCATCTTCTCCCCTACTTCTACTCGCTAACCATTCACTACATGCCTTCTTCTTTTGTTCCACAGCTCGTTTCACTGTTAGTCACACACGTAAATATATTTTCACAAGGTTGGTGCTTCTGTTTAGCTCCTTCAGGATTTTTACACAAATGTGCTTTACTCTAGCGAAACACAATATGGTTCTCTATTTTAGCAAAGTACCGTGTGGTGCCAAATATGTCTATTGCCCCAGTTTTTTGTATTATCAAAACCACTCCACTATCCGAAACATCACTGCTCGCCCTTGTGACACAATAAAGAAACACCTACGCACTCATATCGTTGTGTATGTATATCATTGTATGTATTTGTTTTACAGATTACGAGGAGAAAAACATGGCAAATGCGGCATGGAGTGCTGAGTACTGGGTTGGTGGTGCTGGAGTCTGTGGGCACCCTGTTGGGCCAGGGACTGTACGGACGCCTCTCAACCAGCCAGTCCAACCACATCCTGGTCGGCACTTGGTTATTCTTCAGTGTGGTGGTGGGCACAGCATATCGTGCCAGCCTCATCGCTTCCATCACCCTCCCAAGGCCGCCACCCAGACCAGAGACAGTTGAAGAACTGGTCAAAGTAGTTGACAGGTGAGAAATCGAAGAACAAATGCTTGGATGCAAGGGTGTTGGATGAAATTGAAATGTAAGTTAACCTGCCACGTGCAGGCTATTTTTTGCCCTATGGGTCACGCCAGTGCCGGCCATTTTTCGACCTTTTTTTTTTTGGCTTAATGATAGATTTTGATGTGGAAACAACGAATTTCGCCATTAAAATGCTCACCGAGGCTCGGAAACGGGTTTTATTTAGTCCTGCATACTCGAGTAAAGGTATAGCCGCTCTCTTACGCTGACCACGTACGTGAGAAAAAACCGTTTTCTATGTAAGGTATACTTAGGTATTTATGCTGGGACAGTATAGCAATGTTCAGTACACTTTTCTGATTACTTAATACTTCAGCATCTATCATAATTTGCATGTCTTTCTCACTGTGAATGCATTATCTTACACTTACTTGAAGATCGGTACAACCTGACTTCATTACGTACAGTCCTGGCACTGACAAGAAGGTATTTACAACTTGACTTCACTATATAGTCCTTACACTCACATGAAAATATTTACAACTTACACTTACATGAAAATATTTACAAAATGCCTTCACTATGTACAGCACTGAGTAAGGCACACAGGTAGAGTGAGACAGAGCGAGCGTGAAGGGGGAAGTGAGTGAGTGTATGGCCTTGACAGCCTTGGAGATGGTAGAGGAACAGTTACCTTACATCCCTGCCAGTTTTTACCCGCGAATCTTGAAAAATGCGGTCTCAGTGAAGTTTTTTATTTTAAACAATTTTAAAACAGCGCTTGCGGAATTATGTCAGACCGTTTTAAAATGGCACTGGCACACGGCGGGTTAATTCTGGGACCTTTGGATATTTATCTCTGCTCTATCACTGCATCAAAGTTCTTAAACTCTCAATTTTATTTTTCCCCTCATTCACCAATACATTACACAGTGAGTTAGTTTTCACTCAGCAGCTGGTGTTTTATTCAAATCCTTTGATACGTAACTTTCAGACCTGATTGTTTAAATGCAGGGCAACACTGAATCAATAAATGGTGTTCTCAAGTACCACACAATACATCATCCACGTAGACCATACTTGAAATATTCCATCCCTCAATATTTATCTCCGGCTTTACTTTTTTCTTATTTTTCTTTACATTTATGCTCACCGCTCTTGTAATGTTATTCACTTTCACATGCATTGTTCTCCAGAGACATCACTACCTTACAGTCCTTCGCTTATGCTTCCTCCACTGTCTGCCTTAATAGATGGACTGGATCCGCACATCCTGTAGCACTTAGGAAATTATTCAGTTCACTGCTTATCGTATATTCAGACAGTTGTGTAACTTTATTATTATTCCTATACTGCAATAGGAAAAATGCAAGAAATGTGCTGTAATAAAATGTATAAAGACAAATCAAATAAAAACATTATACCTCGTTCAATTTAACTTGACCCACTGTTTTTTTGTTTATATTTGTAGCTTATTTCACGAAACTCAGTGACAGGGAGCGATAACAATGTCTCGCTTTCTTTCCATAGCACTTCTTCGTGACTTGCATCATATCGTGGCTTTACTTTATTGTCACAAAATAGCATTCGAGATGCAAATATGGCAATTTTAGGTCAATTTTAAAGTTAAAAAAAGTAAATGTATCTTGAAGTTATGGTGTTGCGTTATTCTAGGGGCCTCAGTAGTAATACTAATTAAACAATTTTTGTTTGTACATGTTACAGGGTGACAATAAGATCTTTTGATGGATCATACAAGAAGTTCTTTTTAAACTCTGAATCAAGTGCCTTTAGAGAACTTGGGAGCATGATGGTCGGGGGAGATGTTATGGACGGACTCAACGCAGCTCTGAAGATGCAGTGAGTTGGTTTTACTTACAGTGATACTTTTTTTTTTTTAATAACAAAAGGAAAAACAAATGATTAAAAAAATCCATACAACAAATTACTGTTGTCCTCGATTCATAAAAAAAAAATGTAACAGTTGGGCTTGAATAGCTGTAGGTTAGGTTTGGGGGGAAACAACTCCGGGGAAGCGAGTTGCAAAGAGATGCAGTTCAGGGGATGAAAGATTTCTGATAGGCGGAAGTTCTGCAGTATGGCAGTGTGAGTTCCCGTCATGAGCGGTACCAGATGCCTATGTAGGACAGGGGAAGACATGGAGAGGTGACACAATGGATGCGACTTCGACTGAGCATTTGCCTTAAAACTATCTGGAAAATAATGGATGGGAGACAATATTACTTCTTATCTGTAGGAGAGGAAGTTTACTTGTAATATCAGGGTTACTGAGAATTCTAACAGCTTTGTTCTGAATTTTGCCTAGCTGTTTTAGTGCAACCTTTCCCCATCCATTCCACAAGGGTGAGCAATATTCAAGCTGAAAGCGCACATGACTCTTATAAACTATAGATAACTGCTCATCATTGAAGAAGCAGTGAACACTGTACAATAATCCAGGTTTCTCTGAGGCAGTTTTAGCAAATGATCTGACATGAGAGGTCCAGTTGAGGGCATTGTTAAGTGAAACACAGAGAATTTCATTACTTTTGGAGATAGGTATATTAGTAGCATTAAAGATAATATAACCTCTGGCAATATCTGTCTGTTAGTAAACTGCATATATTTGGTTTTAATAGTAAACTGTATATATTTGGTTTTACTAGTAATAAATGATACAAGGTTATTTTGTCCCCCATTCAGTGATTCTAGATAAGTGTCGTGGATTTCGGGTTTGAATATCCCGCCCACGACAGAACATTTCTTGTAAATAAATCTTGTATTGCATAATTTGGGTAAGATATTATTTATCACTGGAGATAAATCTGGTCATGGAGAAAACAACATATTTAGTTATATATTCAGTAATGATAAGTTTCATTTAATTTACTTCGTGCACGAAGCTGCTCGAAGCTACAGTTTTCTCCCTGCTACCAGAGAGTTCAGTTCTCTTCTTGCCACCGGACGGTTCAGTTCTGTTCCTGCCACCAGACAATTCACTTATCTCCCGACCACCAGACAGTAAACGAAATTGTTACGAACCCTCGGCTTCATCATTCTTCTTTTTAATATTATCAACACCACAGCTAAGTCTATCTATCTATTGCCAGACGCCTCAATCCCGTTTGGGGTGGCCACAAACAAATCGCCTCCAAGTCGCCCTGTCCCCCGCCATTTCACTGCCCTGCTCCCAACTCACACCCCCCTCTCTCATATACTTCTCCACCCCATCTCTCCATATCATCCTCGGCCTCCCCCTCCCTCTTTCCCCCTCCACCTCACTCACATACACTCTCTTCGTCAGTCTTTCACCCTCCATCTTCTCCACATGGCCAAACCACATCAGTGTGTTCCTCATAACGCTTCCTATCACATCCACATCAACACCACAACGCTCCTTTATATTCTCATTCGTCAGCCTGTCTCTCCATGTGACTCCACAGGCTCCTCTTAAATAACTCATTTCCACTGCTCTCACTCTTGACTTGTGTCCTTCCAACAATGTCCAAGCTTCACTTCCGTACGTTAGAGTTGGTATCACAATACTGTCATGTAGTAACTTTTTCACTTCCATGCTCACTTCCCTGTTTCTTATCACTGCTTTCAAAGAACCAGCAACCTTTCTTCCCTGCTGTACCCTTTCAAGCACTTCACCCTCCAAACCTCCATCCTTACTCATCACACTACCCAAGTACTTAAACGTACTCACAGCTAAGTACTCAGCATATTTATTAGGCCTAGAATATTTATTCTGAGTACTGATCAAAACGCCATCTCCATACTGTATATAATGGTGAGTTGTTGTTCCGCTTTATGTTAGTTGATAATTAAGACCCCCCACAGTGATAATAACAAGCATAAATTGGTGCCGTGACCAGGACCATATCTAGTGATAAATAATAGGGGGTTGCGGGTATGAGAGCGGGAACATCATTTGTGCTGTGAAAAATGTGAAGGTACAGTGACCTGGAGAAGAGGAGAACAAGAAAGTGTACTAGATCTAGTAATGGTAAACAGCAGAATGTATAAAATGTTTGAAAATATGAAAGTAGATGAAAAAGGTGAAGAAATAGACCTGTCAGACCATAACCTTATTACAGCGAGTTTTAAAATAAAATAGAATAAAGTTTGGAAAAGATAGATGGGAGGAAAGAGAATACTATATAACAGATGAAGACGCATTAAAGAGGTTCAGGGAAGTATAAAATGAAGTTAAGAAAAACGAGGGTGGAACAGCAGAAAATTTCAACAAAGTAATGAAAGAAGCCGCAGACAAAGTACTGAAGAGGAAATATAGAAGGAAAACAATAAATAGTGAACGGAAAGAACCACCATGGGTAACAAAAGAAATTAGGCAAGAAATACAGAAACGTAAAAAGATTAACAGACAAATGAGAAATGAGCAGGACAAAGGAAGAAAACGGGAATTAAATAGAAGGTACCAAGAACAAAAGAAAATAGTACAAGAAAAGGTAAAGAGAGATGTTGAAACATGAGGAAAAGATACCCATGGAAACAAGAAAAGGGAAAAATAAGAAGCTGTGGGAAAATATAAATAAACTGAAAGGAAAAGAGAAAAAGGGTGAGGTAACCAGTTGTCTGTATAACAGTGAAGGATCAGAGTTAGATATAGAGGAGAGCAGAAAAGCATTGGCTAAGTACTGGGCAAAAATCTACCGGCAGCACCCAGATACAGTAAAAGAGGAATGGAACGAGGAAAAAAGACAAGACTACATAGAATCAATAGAAAAAGATAATAGTGAAGAAGAAAGTGAAAATCAATCATTCCTAATGATTCCCAGGGAACATTTAGATGTTTTGCAGCCAATAAATAAGAAAATTCAACCCATGAAGCAGCCAGAGATATCAGAAGCACAGGTGAAAGACTATCTAAGCAATTTGAAATGTGGAAAAACACCGGGACCTGATAGAATAAAACCAGACATGTATAAAGCCTTTGCTAAAAGTGATGTATGCATAAATAAACTTACAGAGTATCTTAAGAAAGAAATTACAAGCCTAGAAAAGCCAGAGGAATGGAAGACCTCAAAAACAAAAATGGTACCATCTATCTATCTATCTATTGCCAGACACCTCAATCCCGTTTGGGGTGGCCACAAACAAATCGCCTCCAAGTCGCCCTGTCCCCCGCCATTTCACTGCCCTGCTTCCAACTCACACCCCCCTCTCTCATATACCTCTCCACCCCATCCCTCCATCTCCTCCTCGGCCTCCCCCTTCCTCTTCGCCCCTCCACCTCACTCACATACACTCTCTTCGTCAGTCTTTCACCCTCCATCCTCTCCACATGGCCAAACCACCTCAGTGTGTTCCTCATAACGCTTCCTATCACATCCACATCAACAACACAATGCTTCTTTATATCCTCATTCGTCAGCCTCTCTCTCCACGTGACTCCACAGGCTCCTCTTAAATAACTCATTTCCACTGCTCTCACTCTTGACTTGTCCTTCCAACAATGTCCAAGCTTCACTTCCGTACGTTAGAGTTGGTATCACAATACTGTCATGTAGTAACTTTTTCACTTCCATGCTCACTTCCCTGTTTCTTATCACTGCTTTCAAAGAACCAGCAACCTTTCTTCCCTGCTGTACCCTTTCAAGTACTTCACCCTCCAAACCTCCATCCTTACTCATCACACTACCCAAGTATTTAAACGTACTCACATTTTCCAATTCCTCACCATCCAACCTCGCTGTACATTCACTAACTTCACCTCTCTCAAAGACCATCACTTTACTCTTCCCTACATTCACCTTTAGATTCCGTTTCTTACACACTCTCTCAAACTCATCCACTAAGCCTTGCAGCTCCCCTTCATCTTCACTCAACAACACAGTATCATCTGCAAACAACAGTACAGGGAGTTTCCAAACACTATCCTCTCTCACCAGGGCCACTCCAACATCCACTACCCTACCTTGTACCTCTTTTATTACCCCATCCATGTACAGATTGAACAACCATGGAGACACGACACATCCCTGTTTCAAACCAACTTTCAAAGAGAAAAATTCACTTAGTTCACCATCAACACGCACTGCAGCCTTCGCACCATCGTACATACTCTTCATAGCATTGAACAACTTCCCATCTACTCCATATATTCTTAACACTTTCCACAATCCTTGTCTATCCACCCTGTCATATGCTTTCTCCAAATCCATGAAAGCCGCATACAACTTCTTTCAATTCTCTAGAAACTTTTCCACTAAGGATCTAAGAATGAATATCTGATCTACACAACCTCTTCCCTTCCTAAAGCCTCCCTGTTCTTCTCCAACTAATTTCTCTGTTCTTTCTCTAACTCTGTCTATAAGTATCCTACCATACACTTTTCCTATTATACTAAGAAGACAAATGCCCCTATAATTACCACACACTTCTTTTTCCCATTTTCCTTTGTACAAGGGAATAATTATACCTGACTTCAAATCCTCCGGGACTCTACCTTCCTCCCAGGCCAATCTGCACATCTTCCACATCCATTCTACTACTATCTCTCCCCCATGCTTCAGCATTTCACCACACACTCCATCAATTCCTGGGGCTTTCCCTGATTTAACTTTCTTCATTGCTTCCACAACTTCTATCCTACTGATTTCTTCCTGTCTTCTCACCTCCCTCCTTCTCCCAGCCATTCCCCAGCCACTTATACTCGCATTACTTCCATCCTCTACATTCAACAATTCCTTAAAGTGTTCTCTCCATCTGTTCACTTTTTCTCCCTTCTCCACTAGTAATCTACCATTTTTATCTTTCACTCCCCTGCTAACTTCACTTCCACCCTGTCTTACTCTTTTCACTTCTCTCCAGAACATTTTCTTACAGTCCCTCCACTTTACACTCAAATTCCTTCCAAATTCCTCATCCACTCTCTTCTTACTCTCTCTTACTAATCTTTTCACCTCTCTTTCTTTCCACATATAACTCTCTCTTCCACCTCTCAACTTCTTCCACGCCCCTATTTCTCATCCATTCATTGTATGCTTTCTTCTTTTGTGCCACAGCCTGTTTCACCTCTTCAGTCCACCACGCTGTTCCTTCACCCCCCTCCGTCGTCTCTTCCTTCCACACACCATATCACATGTTGCACATATTTCTTCTGTAAATATCTTACACACACCTTCCACGTCTCCCATCTGCTCCAATTCATATTTGCCCAATCGTCCCTCCACTTCTCTCTTATACTCTGCCTTTTTCTCATCCTCTTGTAACCTTTCCACTCTCCTTGCAACTACTCCTTCCTCTCGTCTTTCTCTTCTTCTATTCCTCCATCTTACTTGCATTCTAATTCTGGCCACCACCAAGTAGTGGTCAGAAAGTCCACTCCCCCAACCTCTATACACTCTTGCATCCTTTACACATCTTCGCATCCTTTCATCCACACACACATAATCAATCATTGCCTTCCTTTCTTTCAGTTCACCACCCACCCTTCTCATCACTCGCCATGTATACCTGTGGATCATTTTATGCCTGAAGAGGGTATTGGCTATCACCAACCCCCTCCCAGCACAAATGTCCACTAACGCACTCCCATTCTCATCTATCTCAGCAGGCACACCCCACTCACCAACTATTCCATCCACCTTCATATTCCCAACTTTACCATTCATATCACCAATCAAAAACACTCTCTCATTCCTTCCAAACTTTTCCATGCACGCTTCCACATTCGTCCAGAACTCTTCTCTCGCTCTTCTAGAACGATCTTGCGTTGGTGCATACACACACACAATCGCACACATTTGTATTCCAACTTTCAACTTTACCCACACAATCCTTGACCCAACTGATCCATACTGTCTTATGCTCCTCTTCCATCTTTTACTCACAACTATACATACTCCTTCCTTTGCCCTCTCATTCTCACCTACTCCTGCACATGTACCCCATCCATACTCCCATTCTCTCACACTTTCTCCTCTCCATTTTGTTTCAGTTATTCCACATACATCCACTTTCGCACCCTCAAGCACCTGGACAATCTCTCTCTCTTTCACCTCATCATTCGCTCCTCTTACATTCCATGTACTCATTACCAAGTCCTTTGTCCGGTCCTGGGTCGTCATCGTTTGGTCAGTCCTTGTCCGAGGCTTCTTGTTTGTTTTTTTAGTTAGTTGTTTTCCGGGGAGGGGCACTAACCCTCCGCCAACACTTTTAGTCGCCTTTTACGACAAGCAGGGATACTGGGGGAGTATTCTTGAAACCCCCCCTACCCCCAGGGGGTACCAAAAGTGAAAAAACCAACAGCTCAAGATCTAAGACCCCTAGCAATGACCAATATATCCTACAAAATGTTCATGTCACTAATAAGAGAAGAGTAGAAGAACATTTGAGAAAACGAAGAAATACAAGAAACACAGGCAGGATTTACAAAGAGTGGAAGGATAGAGGATAATTTGTTCATATTACAGTATATGGTAGAAGAAAGTTACAGGAAGAAAAAAACTCTTAATAGTTGTATCAATTGACTATAAAAAAGCTTTTGTTTCAATAAGAAGAGAAGGACTAATTAAAGCAAAGGACTAATACACCCATATATTATAGATGCCATAGCAAACATTTATGAAGGTGACAGGACAAAAATTGAGCTTAGTGGAGAAATCAGCGAGGAAATGGAAATAACTAGTGGGATAAGGCAGGGGTGTACAGGATCAACGCTACTTTTCAAGCTAATCACATACATGATTACAAAAAGCATTGATGATAGGGGAACAGGATTTAAGAATGAAGCGATACGAATAAGTGTACTGTATTATGCCGATGATGGACTGTTGGTGGCAGAAAGTATAGAAGAGGCAAAAATCAATATAAGAATTATAAAAGAAGTAAGTGA
Source organism: Coenobita brevimanus (assembly GCF_032717465.1). Classification (NCBI taxonomy): domain Eukaryota; kingdom Metazoa; phylum Arthropoda; class Malacostraca; order Decapoda; family Coenobitidae; genus Coenobita; species Coenobita brevimanus. The sequence goes on from NC_136986.1 coordinate 3,698,635, forward strand.
AAAGCATGGATTGAAAATTAATAAGGACAAAAGTAATGTAATAATATGGAACATGACAGAACAACCACAAAACTTGGAAGGAATAAAAGTAGTGAACAGCATAAAATATCTGGGAATGAGAATAGAAAATAAAAGAAATATGTATAAATTGCAAAAACAACTAAGTTTAGAAGAAGTAGAAAAAATGGCAAACACAACATATTCAGTAATTTTAAGAAGTTGCAATAAAATGATAATTGGGAAAACTTTTTGGAAGAGCATTGTACTGCCGTCAATACTGTTTGGAAGCAGTAATATAACTCATACAGAAAGTGACATAGACAAATTACAGAAAATAGAAAATAGAGTGTTCTGGCAGATCTTAGGAGCTCCAAAATATACTCCAGTGTGTGCAATGAGAGGGGAGGTGGGAGCCTCAATGATGAGGACAAGAATAATGAAAGAAAAACTTAATTACATGAAGCACATTAAAGATGGAAAAAAATGACCTGCTAAAAACAATTCTGAGAGACTTACAGGAAAAAGGAAACCATGAATGGATAAAAACAGCTAGGAAATATATGGAAGAACTTGATATAACAAGCACTGACCAAGTAACAAAGCAGCAGATTATGGAAAGGACAAGAAAACTGGATACAGAAAAATGAAAAGAAGACATGGCAAGTAAGACAAATTTGTATAACAGGGATAGGAAGGGAGATATAAAGGAAGAAGTAATTTATGACAACTACCCATCATCAGTGACATTATTTAAAGCAAGAACAAACACATTACAACTGAAAGACAGAAATAGAGAGACAGATGGGCAGAGTGTAAGTTATGTGGTGCTGAAATAGAAAATATTAAACATTTCATATTAATATGTCCAGGACTACAAACTGAAAGACAAAAAGTCACAGAATTACAGCAACCATACCAGGAAAATGAAACACAAATAATTGAAAAATTTTTATTTGACAAAGGGAGAATGAAAGAGAAAAAGGAAGTACTTCGTCAGATGTGGACTAGAAGACAGAAGAGGATAAAAGAAGAAAGACAGTTCAGAGAAGAGTGAAGAAAAAGGAGGTGCCGTTGCAAAGGCAATACCTGCGACAACACCTGAACCTGTGTCAGCGATAAGCCACATGTTGCGTGGGGCACTCGTATGTCCAGAGACTTCCACTAGATCGTCCAAATGATGCTTCAGCCTTTTATGTCCGCAAGTTTGGTGTGCCTGGATACACCAGGCATCAAAAGGGTGTTGGATGGCCTTTAGGATAGAGCATGTTGCTTTCCTGGGCACCAAGCTGCTCGTGAGGGGGTTTAGGGTTTGATCTCCAGGACTGCCCAACATACTACCTTCACGGGAGCTTGACAAAATTATTTGTCAAAATTTTATGATAGAATTTTGGCCTTTTTTTTAGTTCATTTTATTTTGCTTGGATTTGCCCAGGAAAGGCTGCATTTAACTTAAAATTCTGCGTTTGCCGCCATCTTCTTTCATTTGATTAGCCTATATATTGTTCAAACTGGATGAAATTAAATCTTTAAAGAGGCTTAGAGCAGCCAAAAAGGGAGCCATTACTAAACTGACCACTAACTTCACAGAATTTATAGAACATGCCGCAACTGTTCATGATACCAAAGGAATCAAAGTGACGGTTGAGAAGATCCTCGCAGAGATAGTCTTACAATCGGGAATTGTATGAATTATAATCCTGATGAAGACCTGGAAGAAGTGGTCGTGACATGGAATATCATAATAAGGTCAACAGACACTTGATAGAATTAGAGAGTGCTCTAGAATTACCCGCCAAGGACTTGGTAACACAAGAACAGGCAGAGAGTCGGAAAGCAACGGGAATTAAATAACTGTCACTGAAATTGCCAATATTTGATGATCAGATTCAGTGGCTGGGTTTTTGGGAACTATTTGACCATAGTGTGCACTCCCAAGCAGGTCTGTCAGACAGCCAGAAACTTACATATCTTAAGGGATAATTAAGTAGTGAAGCGCTCCAAATTATTGGTGGATTCAGTTTGGTAGCAGCTAGTTATGAATCAGCAGTCACAATTTTAAAGCGTACCTCCGGTCAAGAAGATCACATTAAGGCTGCTCACATTGCAAAGTTATGTAATTTACCTCCTCCAGCTCATGCAGTGAATGAATTAAGATTTTTCTGCATCCTTTGAATGTGCTTTAGAATCACTACATGCAATGGGAGTGACTGTGAGTGAAATTTGTGTTGTTTTGTTGCATAATAAACTCCCTGGTGCACTTTCGGTTGTGATCAAACTTGAACTTAAAAAGACGTGGTTGGATGTAGATGATTACGTTGTGCTAAAGACGGAAGTGTGCAATATCGAATGTGCACAGAATCCCTTGGAACGTTTGGGTGCGACCGCGACGGCAGCATATGCAGTGAAGCAAGTGAAACACGCTGAACCTATGCAGAGGAATGGATGTAAACTGTGTTTTAAACCAGGACATTTTTGGGCTAAGTGTGCAAAGTATAAAACAAAGAAGGCAAAATTCAAGAGAACAAAACAATTGAAGCTGTGTTTGACGGCAGATCATGGTAGTCAGGGCTGTACAAATCCCAAAGTTAGGCCATGTCGATATTGCCAGCAGAAACACTACAACTATTTGTGTCCGACTTCTCGTTCTGAACCCCATGAACAAACAGTAACCCAAGAACCAACAGTGACAATGGCTGTGGCTTCGAGTCGTAATGCAGTGTTGTTGCCAAACATTCAGATTCCGTTGGTTACTCAAACGGGCCAGCAGAACAAGGTTAAGGCTCAATGCTCACAACATACCTTTGTTCTAAGATCAAGTTTAGCGAACTTGAAGGTAAACAAAATGAGAAAGGAACGTTTACAACTGCAAGAATTTACTGGCTGTAGGGGTAGTGATGATTATGAGGTAGTGGAGTTGTTTTACCGCCATCGTAGAAAAGTGCGCAAGTTGAGGGCAGTGGTTGTAGGCGAACTAAATAATTATAAGCCAGGGAAGAGACTGCAATATAATGTGTGGGATCTGAAGGCTTGGGTCTACAAGTTAGTAGATCCAAGTGTCAATAGTGGAGATATGGTCGAACTGCTGATTGGGGCGGACTTTTATTATCACTTTGTTCACGCTGGCTATATAAGGGAAGGAGGCACAATTTTGTTACCCACAATTTATGGTTATACAATGAGTGGCACTTATCGGCAGAAGAAGGTACTCGTGTAGAGCTGGTATCTGTTCTGAAAGTGGCAGTAGATTCGATAATGGAGTTAGCAAATATTGATGGCGGGAATACTACTCCAGAAATTAAGGATCTGATAGCTCTATGGGACTTAGATCACTTAGGTATTAGTCCCAATGAGACCGATAAGAAGGGAGAGAAGGTATTAGGTAACTTCTATGAAACGATGCAATATCCCAAAGAACAGGGGCAATATGTTGTGGAATTACCTTGGAAAGAAAACGTTAATAAGTTACTTGATAATTTTAAGTTAGCCTTGGGCAGATTAAGAGGTTTGCAGCGTAATTTATAAAGGATCCCAACTATTGCAAACAGTATAGTAAAGTCAACCAGGATCAGCTAGAAAGAGCATTCATAAAAAAGGTGGAGGACAAGTCTGGTAGGCCATCCTGTACGAGTACACTATCTAGCTTATCATGGTGTCACTAAAGATAGCTTAACAACACCAATTAGAGTAGTGTTTGATTGTTCAGCCAGAGAGCATGAGAGGGCATATAGTCTGAATGATTGCTTACACGCAGGCCCATCTTTGGTTAACGACGTCACACAGATATTGTTGCACTTTCTGTGTCGTCGTTTTGCCTAGGTGAGTGACATTGAGAAGGCATTTCTTATGGTGGGGTTATCTGAAAAGGATAGGGATGCCACTAGATTTCTTTGGCCTGTAGAACCTTTAAATCTGTATAGTCCTTACTTAGTATATAGGTTCAAGGCAGTGTTGTTTGGAACCACTTGTTCCCAATTCCTCTTGAATGCCACCATACAAAAAAATTTATCAGTGGTTCAGGAGGATAAGGCCTTGCTTGAAAAATTAAGGAATTGGTTGTTTATTGAAAATTTGCAAGGAACCGAAGATGATGAGGATGCTTTACAACAATTGTGTTGGGATGCCCTGAGAGTATTTTCAAGTGCCAATTTGTCCTTAAGAGAGTGGGTAACAGTGTGAAACTGCGGAAGCTACTTCACCTAAAGGGTTTGGCTTCTGATGTTCAGGACAAGGTAAAAGTACTTGGCATTAAGTGGCTAACTGATTTGGATATGTTGCAGGTCAAGGGACGTGAAAGTAGACCCACTTTAGTGACAAAACGTGAGGTGTTGAGCATAACTGCAGGTGTCTTTGACCCTCTGGGAGCATTATTGCCAGTGACCATCCGTGCAATTAAATTTGTGAAAGATCTATGGCATATTGAATGTGGGTGGGATGTTCCCATACCGGAAGATATGGAGGCTAAATGGCAGGGGATATATGAGGATATGATTAACAGTACCAATATTGTATTTCCCCACCATGTCACTAATAGTAAAAAGGTCACGCTGCATTTATTTAGTGACACAAGCACCTCTGCTTATGGTGTGGCAGCCTATTCAGTGAGGGAAGTACGAGTAGTAAATTAGCTATGACAATGGCCAAAGTAGCACCCATTAAACACCTCACTATACCAAAATTAGAACTGACTGCTGTCATGCTAGCAGCTCGTCTCGCCAAGTATATTTATGAGGCCTATCCAGACGAATTAAGCATTGAGAACATATACCTCTGGAAGGATAGCAGATAACCCTATACTGGTTGTCTAGTAAAAAACTGTTGCCTGTATATGTTCAGAACAGAACTGACTAAATAAAGGCATTAGTCTCTGATGCTGAATTTCGTTGTGTCTACAAAGGACAACTCCAGTGATGTGGTTTCCAGTGGGACGTCACACGCATCCTTAATAAGTTCCTCTTTGTGATGGGAAGGGCCCATGTGGCTACCTCACCAAAATATGTGACCAGAAAATGGTCCATTTGAGGAAGTTGAGGATGTCATCATTGGTTGTCTCCTCGAAGAGACCCTGTCATTGCCAGTATTGGTAACCCTTCCTGCCATATTGAATTGGGACCGATATAGTTCTTATGTGAAGACAAGGCATGGGATGGCATGGGTATTGAGATTTATCAAGACATTGAAAGATAGGAGACAAAGAACACATGAGGCAATACCGGCTTATTTGACAGTGTTGGAATTAATGACAGCAGAATCAGTAATGATTAAGTTAGCTCAAATGGAAGAGTACCCTGAGGATTACCATTATTTGTCCACTGGAAAGGGCACATCAAGTAATGCTGTGAAGCAGTTTGGCCACTATAGGGAAGGTGGGCTGTTGCGTTGTAAAGGTAGGTTACAGTTGTTGGACTTAAAGGATGAAGCAAAGTACCCTATCCTAATACCTAGTAAACATAGGTTAGCGGCTCTCCTTTCTGAGGACTGCCACAAAGTGTGTAACCATAGTAGAGTAAGTTATGTAAGTTAAATAAGACAAAGATTTTGGATTCCTAGGATCAGACAAGTTGTAAAGAAGGTTTTAAGAAAATGTACAACTTGTAAAAGGTTACAAGGTACCCCATATAGTGTTGTACAGGCTCCGCCAGTACCGTACTTTCGGGTTCAGGAAGTGAATCCATTTCAAGTAACAGGAGTAAACTAAATAGGTGCTCTACCCATTAAAGAAAAGGGTACTGTAAGAAAATTATATGTAGTCGTGTTTACTATGCTGTTACTAGGGCTATACAGATTGAGATGGTGTCAAACCTCTCCTGTGAGTCCTTCTTTCATGCCTTCCGTCGGTTCTGTAGCAGGAGAGGCTTCCCTGAACTCATAATTAGTGATAATGCCTCTACATTTAAAAGTGGAGCCAGTGTATTGAAGGAGTTGAAAAATGATCCGAGTTTACAGAATGAGTTGGTAGAGGTAAATTGTGAGTGGCGGTTCATACCAGCCAGGGCACCATGGTTCAGTGCCATCTGGGCAAGAGTGATAGGCATCTTAAAGGCTGGCCTGAGAAAGGTATTGTGTCGAGTTTTCGTAACCCGTGAAGAACTGAATACTGTATTATTGGAACTTGAGGCCACAGTCAATGACTGTCCCCATGGATATACATATGGTGACCTTAAAGATCCACTCCCTATTACTCCTTCACAACTTATTAACCCCTTAACCGCGAGGCGTCATTTTCGTGATGCTTGGGAGCGAGGGATCATACCGCGGGGCGTCGCTTTTGTGATTCTGCGTCATTTTGAATTCACCCGGGCTTCCAAGTGGGGGCTTGTATCATCTATCAGTACTGCCAATGTCCAACACTAGTCAGCACTCCTAATCTCATCTGTCCTCCCATCCATTGTTGACAATTTAGCCATTTCTCCCCGTTCTTGACTCCCCTCCCTACCCCCCCTCCATTACCCTATCCTCTCGCCTGCCCGGCCGTGCTACGCTAATTAAATATCCCATGGAATTTCTCACTGATTTCATCCATTGAAATAAGCCCTATGGCCTATTCTTATACCAAATAATATATACGAGAAAGAAATAAGGTAAGTGAGAGTGCCATACACCTGGAATTGGCTAATTATCACCTGACAACACCTCACGTGCACTCGTTCGCTAATTTTCGCTGTTTTTTTCCCCTTGAAATATGCCGTATAATCTATTTTCGTAATAAATATACATGTAAGGAGGGATGGGAGAAGCCTAAGTGATATTTACATTCACCTGGAACTACCTATTTTATAATGTATTGTCTAGATTTCCTGCCAATCACTTCAGTGCTAGACATAGCTGTTTCAAGAGCTAACATTGGTAGCACTGAATATCCCCTAAGTAGGCCTCTACCCCGGCCCTCCCTTATCAGTTTACTCTCATCTTCCGAAGTGGAGGTACGTCTGTTTCTTCTTGCTGATTTCAGGGATTTTTTCACCCCCATGCAAAGGGCCCTGTGACCTTTACCCCCTACTAAACCTCGTGTGGAAAGAGGTAAAGGGCTGACAATTGATAAAAGAGTGACTACGATCTTTCTATTGAGTAAAACAGTGCAAGTGGAATTGTAAATAATGTGTAAATGATGTGTAAACAGCAAGTGAAAATAATGAATGTAAATATACGTGAACAATGGAAAATAATTTTGTTACTTCAAGTGACAGTGCATAACACAGTGTAAATAAAATAGAAATGTAAATAACGTAAATAAAATAGAGAACGTAAATAGAAATGTAAATGAGTAGTATTATAAGAATACGAGTATATACCCTAGGAGTAATGAAAGTGAAAGTTTCACTCTAGCATGTCTGAATACTATGCGTTATGAGAGTGAAGATGAAAGTGACATTCACTCTCAATGCTAGTATACAGGACGAGAAAGTGAATGCTACATATTTTACTGAAAGAAATTGAATCCCTACAGTGACAATAAACTAATACTACTGAAGGAAACTTATGGATAAAGACTGTAGATATATATAAGTGTTATATAGTAATAGAAATATAAAGTGTGAGGGGTTTTATGAATAATGAATGACAGAATACCAAGAGCGAACTAGTGCCAGTGCGACGGTCAGACGCGCTCGTAATTTTCATAGCTTTCACAGTGGGTTTTTTTTTTGGAGTATGGATCCCAAACTACTTGAAAATCATAGAGTAGTGTTTATAGTGTTAATATCTGGCTGTGGTAATCATATTACGGGTTGTCGGGAAGTGTAAAGTGGAGACTTCGTTACCCAACTTCAGAGGTCTCCACAAGTCCTACGGTAACGACGAAGGCTCAACAAACATTCCAGGAGAAAGCTGAAGGTATGTGCCATAAGTATATGTAATTTTAATATTCTAGGACTAATAACTGATTTTTGGCAAATATTTTTTGAGAGTCTGTTGGAGCCCGAATAACCTCGCGGCACACGCAAAACATTGGTAAACATGCCCGCGGTGTAGGGGTTAATGGGAGGCATCTTAGACAGTTCCCAAAACAGGAAGTGAGGGATGATGATCTCATGGGCATCACCTGGAGGACTGATTCGGGAATAAACCAACGTCTCCTATACGTGACAAAGATCTCACGAGATCTGTAGAGGAGATGGACAACTGACTACCTAGTATCTCTGAGGAAGCAACATTGTCAATTGATATCCAAGAAAGGGAAGGATGCGCCTCAAGTTGGGGACGTGTTGCTGATACACAATGATGGGCCTCTACTTCTCTGGCGACTAGGTCAAGTCACTAAATTATTATGTGGTCCTGATCAAGAATGCAGGGTAGTACGGCTAAGAACAAGCACCGGTTTGACCACAAGACCGATGGTTAAGCTGTATCCACTAAAAATTGATCAAGAACTGAAAGAAGATGACAGCCTAACCGGCGCTACCCAACACCTCCCTACACCTGTAAATGACCGATGTGATGCCACTTTGAGGACATCACGTCGGAGCACCCTCGGTTCCTCCCAACTATGGTATACCCTGATTGGGACGGGAAAGTTGTAAATATTGTATATATTTTGGGCGGGGGACTATGTCATGGATTTCAGGTTTGAATTTGCCACCCACGACAGCACATTTCTTGTAAATAAATCTTGCATTGTATAATTTGGGTAAGATTTTATCACTGATGATTAATCTGGTCATGAAGAAAACATATTTAGTTATATATTCAGTAATGATAAGTTTCATTTAATTTCGCGCATGAAGCTGCTAGAAGCTGCAGTTCTCTTCCTGCTATCAGAGAGTTCATTTCTCTCCCTACCACCAGACAATTCAGTTCTCTCCCTGCCACCAGAAATTCACTTGTTTCCCGACAACCTTTCAGTAAACGAAATTGAAACAAACCCTTGGCTTCATCATTCTGCCTCTTAATATTATCAACACCACAGCTAAGTACTCAGCACATATATTAGGCCTAGAATGTTTATACTGAGTACTGATCAAAACGCCATCTTCATACTCTATATAATGGTGAGCTGTTGTTCCGCTTTACATTAGTTGATAATTAAGACCCCCTAAAGTGATAATAACTAACAATAAGTCTTTATTTATGGAGATGGCTTTACTGAGTTGTGAGTTAGACATATTAAGCTTTGTGAATAGGTGTTAACCCACCCCATCCCGACCTATTTTCCGCCATTGCACCCCCCCAGTCTCGACAGATTTTAGAAAAAAAAAAAATTTGGCTCAAACCTCTGCCTTTGGTGAGAAACATCGAAAATGTATAGAGAAATTGCTCGCCTGAGGTTTATAATACCCGATACAGGTTAGAGTACCCCTTACTTTACTGTTTTTTCTATGAGGCAGGCTTCAGAGAAAATAAGTTCTATGGGAGGGGTAACTATTCCACACCACTCATAAACGGTATTTATTTACTTATTTGGTACGAATTTATGTGGTAAAAGTGTATATTGTTTTTTTACACAGTAATATAGGTGATATAAGCATTGTTTCACTCACCAAACACCTCAACATACCTCACCTTTTTTGGTGACATTACCTGACCATCATTTCTGACTGTTTCTTCCTCTAATGCTACGTAAACTTTGTCCTCCATGAAATACCACACGGTAGGGTGAGCCTGACACTACCACCCCAGGAGGAGAGTATGAGGGGGTGACACTCACCCCACAAGGGGACAATGGAGAGGCTGGCTTACCTGGCTCACCATCCAAGCTAAAGCGACATCTCTCTCCCATGACCCGGCACCTCTCTTCCCAGCAGCCAGACTGTCTGGCAGTGTGCAGGGAAATTACACTACTCTTCAACAGTGGGAATGCTTATCAGAATCGGGGTGGGACTTGCAGTAGCAAAGTCCCAAGCACACCCTCGGATGCCCAGTCCCCTGGATCGGCCTCCTATTTAACCCGCGCCGTCCCAGCGACGTGAATTAACGCGGCAACATTGCAAGGTCCCTAATTTGCACAATTTTCAATTTTCGCGAGTGATTTTTGGCATGTATACACGGGACACCTTCCTCTATTCCTCTACAAGATGCCAAGCAGGAACAATGCCTTACACCACATAATCTCTCCCCCCCCCCTGCAAGCCATTGTCTCGGCAATTCACCTGTTACCAGTGACCTGGCCAATAAAGACATTCAGGGCCAGAGTGATTCCCCAATCGATGACAATGTGGAAGACAAAGTTTACATAGCATTAGAGGAAGAAACAGTCAGAAATGATGATCAGGTAATGTGGGAAAAAAAAGGTCATGAATGGTGATGAGTTAGCAAGTGAAACAATGCTTATAATGCCTATATTACTGTTTGAAAACCAATATACTCTTGTACTACATGTAAATTCGTCTATCTATCTATCTATATACCTAGGCTGCTTCCCCCAAGGAAAGGGAGGTAGCCGAGACAGGACGACACACTCCCCATTTACTCATCCATTCAGACACATTCATTCGCATCTTGGCCCCAAAGGGGAGAACGGACAGATCCTCACTGCACCACACGCACCAGGGTCAACTCTGCAATGCAATCAGTGACATCCGCAGCAGGGCCCGACAGCAGAACAAAACTGACCCATCCCCTTACCCGCACCTGACCTGACTAGCTGATCAGACCAAATGCGGGAGAATATCCCCTCAGGGCTGCGTCATCACTTATTCATTCACAATTTCTCTCCATTTATTTCTGTCACGCACAGCCACTCCTCATTGCTCAACAGACATCCTTCTTGCATCCAGCGCTCTCTTCACACTGTCCATCCATCCTATTCGTGGTCTTCCTCTCAGCCTTACACCTCGCACATCAGATCTAGTTATCTTTTGCACCAATCGCTCATTATCCATTCTCTCCATATGCCCAAACCATCGCAACACCCTCTGCTCAACTTTACCAGCCATCTCCCGAACAACTCCAGTTCTCCTTTGCACTTCATCATTTCGCACCCGAACCATACGTGTCACTCCACACATACTCCTCAGACACCTCATATCCATTACATTCAAATTCGTACCAAGTAAATAAATAAATACTCTTTATGAGTGGATAAAATAGTTACCCTCTCATAGAACTCGTTTTCTTTGGTGCCAGCCTGTTAGAAAACCCAGTCAGGTAAGGAAGTACTCGTACCTAAATCGCGTATTTTAAACCTCAGGTGAGCGATTTCTATATGAATTTTCGATGTTTCTCACCAAAAGCGGATGTTTGGGCAAAAAAAAAAGAGGTCCAAAAACGTCGGGATAGGGCGGGTTAATAGACAACTCAGGAGGAGCCTCAAGGGTTGCTATTCCCCTACGGCAGGAGAGCACGCTCTGTCAGAGCTGTGACAAAGGCCGAGAGAGTTCATCTGACCTCTTCCTCCCACCATTGCAGGGGCAGGAGTCCCAGGCCCCTACGGAAATAGGGCACACTGCGTCAGAGCTGTGGCCAAGGCCGAGAGAGTTCGTCCGACCTCTTCCTCCCACCATTGCAGGGGCAGGAATCCCAGGCCCAATGGCCGGAGCGCAGGCTCTGCCAGATCCGTGTGTGTGGCTGGTAGAACCCAATGGGCACTGTCTTCCAGCTGCCCAGGTTGATGGTGTCCCGGAGAGTCTCCTCTGACTCCTCCCGATCTCCTGTCCACTCTAGGAGCCCAGGCAGTGCCTAACAGGGCTGCCTGATGAAGGGAAAGTCCCTTGGACCTCCCCCGCATACCCCGGACCGGAGTTTCGGTGGGGCCCTACGGGCCCGTTAAGCAGAAGGCTTGGCCTTCAGTTGCCCTCCCTCCACTAGTCCCCAGGCTTCTGTAGAGGGGAGTGTCGCTAGCATTGCCTACCACCTCTCCGGCAGAACAAGGCACCCCTCTCCCCACCTCTATACCCGAGAAGGTAGGATTTGCTCCCCTACAGGTTCCTCACCTGAGACCAGAGTGGGTGAGATGTCCCCGAGGCCAGGTGCCCGCTCTTTGCAGCCTCGCCTTCCTGAGGTCCGGACAGGCTCCGCCAGGATGAGAGGCCACAGTCCAGTCCTGACGGCCTCCTCCTCTTGCTGAGACTACAGCTCCCAGAGTCAGTGGGCTTCCCCAGACACTCGGTGTGGCAGTCAGCCCTTCCCCGTGCAGGTGGCTGCCTTTCCTCCCTGACAGCCACCCCTGCCAGACTAGACGACAGCCCAGTGAGAACATCGCCATCCTCCTGGCTGACCCTCGGCCCGGGTCTCCCCAGGTCCTCTTCCAGGACCCCGACGATGACTAAGGGCTATTGCCGAGCAGCGCACCTCCTGGCCCTCTTCGGCCCTAGCCCAGAGAGCCCTGCCGTCGTGGCTAGGGAGCCGCCTAATACACCACCCGCCCACTCCCGGACTGGTGGCGGCTACACAGACCACCATCCTCCACACTACTTGCCAGATGGCCCACCTCCCACGCCTGGCCGCCATCTGGAGCTCCCGGCATAGGCCCCTCTGCCCTGTGGGCCGTGTCCTCCTCTCTTCATGAACTGTGAGTACTAGACACTGTGACTATCTGCTTCCCCAGTGCTATTGGACCCCTCCCCTAGTGAACTAACCCCTGTGACTCCTTGCACTAGCGGTGTGCCTTCCCAGTGTGACATACCCCTCCCCAGTGTTTCACTCCTCCCCTTCGTACGCCTCCCCCTCCTCCGGGCAACTACGGTATTAGCTCCCTTCAGAGTGTCATAGTGAACTCTACCTGTGATCTCGTACGCGGAGTGTTCGACACCCCTTCCCTAGGGTCAGTTCCCCAACAGTGACAACTCTCCCCGCAGTGCCGCTCCCCCCCCCCACCAGGCAGCATACCTCAGTGTGATCCTTTCCCCCCAGTATGTTCTCCCTCTCCCTCCCCCTCTCCCCCAGCCCCCGTCCCCCACACGATTAAACCCACCTAGGCTCACTAATTCCCCTCCCCCCTTCCCCCCCATCAAGCATGAACTATCATATACTCTCATCCCATGTGACGCGTATGTAGTGTGTTAGCTAGGGCCTCGTCTTTGTCATGCATAACTATCGTATTAGCTAGGGCCTCATCTGTCATGCAAATTCCTAGGTTTAAGGACTTGAATATACGCCATCATATAATTATGTCACGCACCTGACGGAATGGATATATACCATACTGTCTGTATATGGTAATATGACATACCTGACATTGTGGTAATACTGTCTGTGACTGTGTGGATATACTCTTAATTCAGGAAGGTGAAATCTCGTGTATAAGCCAGAACTTGCTGAACTAGGTGGAAAGTGATTGTTGTATACAGTATGTATTTCTATGTTATTGCAAGTTCCTTAGTTTTGCTCATAGAATGGTGTGTGTCTTTTTGATATTATATAAGTGTGCCTTTGACCAGTCGTGTTTGTATTTTTCCTTGTTAATACCGACCTGGTCGGGAATAAAGAACCCATGATTGCACCGTGTCTGCACCCGAGAAGCCGGGGCGCAGCACACGCTGCATAACACTCCACATTGTCATCGATTGGGGAATCATTCTGGCCTTGAATATCGTACCGTGGCATGACATGTCTTTATTGGCCAGGTCACTGGTAACATGTAAATTGCTGAGACAATAACAAGGGGGGGGGAGGTCATATAGGATAAGGCACTGTCCCTGCCTGGCATCTGGCAAAGGAAGGTGTCCTGTGTATACGTACCAAAAATCACGCACAAAATTTGCAAAATGTGCAAATAACGGATCTTGCAATTGTGCCGTGTTTATATACATCAACAGGAGTCAGTCACAAAACGTTCGGACGTATATACAGGTCAACAGGAGTCAGTGGGTTAAACTGTGAATGAACTGTGAAGTGTTCAGTCATCTACGCATGAATGATTTGATTATGGGTGACAGATAAGAGATCATTAATATGAATCAGGAATAGGGCTCTATACAGAACTGATCCTTGTGGCGAGCCATTGGTCATTGAGGGATATATGAGCATACATCATCTACTTTTACACTTATATTTCAGTCGCTGAGATATGAGGAAATCAGAGGAACAAAAGATGTTAATCCATAGCAAGGGAGTGTAGATAGCAGGGAATGGTGCCACACTCTGTCAGAAGCTTTAGAAATATCAAATGCTACTGCATCAGTTTCTCCATATTGGCTAACTGATTGATGGATGGTGAGAGTCAGGAGACTGAATATATTACTAGTGGATCTTTCGTGGGGAAAACCATACTGTCTATCACTAATTAAGTTGTTGAGTTCAATATGTTTAACTATGTTTTTATTCATTGCAATTTCAAATACTTTACCAAGAGAAACTGTGATAAATATTGGTTTGTAATCGGAGGGATCAGAGGAACATTCTCAGAACTGGTTTGGTATTGGCTTCTTTCAAAGAATTAGGGAATGAAGTAGTATGTAAGCATAACCTAAATATTTTAGCTAGCAGTTCTGGGGAGCACTTTTTCAAAACAATTGGAGGAATTCGATCTAGGCGTGGAGCTTTGTTGGTTGGTAAATTATCTAGGATGGACCATATGTATCTAGTCTGCATTTTAAGTGAAACAATGTCGGGAGAGTCAAGTTCTAGTACTGGAACGTTCTAGCTGACTTTTTGTAACGTAGCAATTCTCGAAGATGTACTAGTAAGGATATTCACTTTACCACATGAGTGAGATTTGCCAGTTAGATAACCGAGATCTCTCTCGACGTTTCTCGTATCGTAATTTCCGGTACGAGTCAGAGTTGCCAGTTTCACAGCTATTTATGAGCGTAGTTGTTTGTTGTACATTATTTTTTTTGCTCTTTTTCCTTATAATGTTTTATTAAAGTGATTGCTTGTTAAATTACGTAATTTAAGTTTGTATGGTAAATGATTTAGTGTTGTGTAATCTGAGACAACTCTGGCATGTTTTCATATCTCCGAGTTAGCAACTGTTGTTCTCGTAGAATGTAGACATCTTTCGAATAATGTAAGCTTGTATAAGATAGGGTAGAGATTATTAGAGATCTAGTTGGTTTTCAGTTCAGTTTGAGTGAAATTTAGTCGGTTTTTGGTCCAGTTTGAGTGTAGTGTTGTTAGTGAACTTTGTGAGGTGTTGCTGGCAAGCATTAAGTTTAATTACTGTCAGTGAAGATTATTTCGGTACTTGTGATAATTGTCAAGTGTTAAACATTAAGTGTAATTGCAATTAGTAAAGTGTGTATAGCTCCAGTGCTTGTAAGAAAAGTGAAGTTGGAAAGCATTAAGTGGAATTATTTGGGAAATAGAGACAGTGAACTTTAAGGAGCCAGTGTTTATTTTTGCCTCAGCTGATCTTGTGTACTGTACACCTTAAGGCTGACCATAAGAACAACAACTCATTTGGCAACGTCCTTCCTGTACTGAACTACTGCTGTTGGAGCCTGTGGCAGTGTGCGATGGGAACGTAACATTGTTATTATTATCAGAAGATTATGATGGGGAATGGGCGATGACTTGTTACATAATTTATTGGTATTTCTGAGATATTTTGACTGACATAATATAAAGTTACTGTGATGCTTGCATGAATAAATATGATTCTTTTATGTATAGAAATGTTTTGACATAAATTTGCAGTAGAAACAAATAACTATTGTACTGGATATGAAAAAACTGAAAAGAAAAGAGAAAAATGTATCAGTTTTATCAATTATTTAGGATTATTTTTTGTTCTACTTCATTTACCGTATATTATACATCGCATTACGTTACTGTTTAAAGTAAGACAATTTAATATCATTTTTTTTTTACTGTGTCCAAATCAGAATGTAAGCACCAGATTCCGTTCCTTGAAGTCCAGCAGTCCCTCTACATACCGTACCATACACCTTCACATGTCACCACTTCTGTACTAACATCCGCTGTCCATACTTAAAACATGTTCAAGCTGTCTTATATAGGACTGGTGTATTGGTAGCAGTGTGGTGATTGTTACGTGTTAGCAGTCTGATAGCAGACCGGTAAAGTCTGCTTTTTAACGAAATTCAAATCCATAAACTGTTCCCTGCCCCAGCAGGGATTTCAACCTGCATCCATTGCGATACGAGAACACTTCTCTACCAACTCGGCACCGATAGATAAAGATAATTATCACCCAGGGTCAGTTACTTAAGCCTCATTATCATCCGCCTTTAACAAGGTGGAGCAATAATCTTTTTGTCAATGTCTGTGCCTGTCTGTCTGTATGTGTACCTGGCCCTGACATGTCGCGAAAAGTTGTGGACGAATTTTCACCAAACCTTTGGGAAAGAGCAACTATGTGGATGTGCAGAAGCCTATTACTTTTGGTGTGGATTTGATGAATGACGGCCGAATGTCAGCCGCCATAGGTTTTTTATGGACGGGATTTTTTGCGAAGTGTGGTGACTGAAATCCGAAGAGTTTTGTGAATATTCTTCAACTTCATTATGCAGGTAATTTGTACACTCGACAAGAGTTCCAACTGGTTCACCTACTCCCGGGATATAGCTAACGTGGCACCAGCACGTGTTCGTGTGTACATGCCAGAAAATTTTTCGTATTGTCAAGCTACTAAATATTGTGTGATTGGGATAATGAGCTGTGCACTACACCAGTTATTAAGTCAAAGTTATATATATATATATATATATATATATATATATATATATATATATATATATATATATATATATATATATATATATATATATATATATATTGTCTTGTAGACTGAACCACAATACAGGCTGAGTTGTGGTTCAGAAACAATGGACAAGTTCACCCACAAATGGCGCGATGTACGGGCAAGGGGGGAGTATGGGAGTGAGTGGGAGTTTGGCAGGTGAATGGATGGGGGGTGAGGTGGGGTTACGTCGTTTACTCTAACAGTTATACATTCCTAGCCATCACAGTATATTTATTAAGTTCCAGTGATATGATGTATCCTAATTATAATCAATCTACGTATTTCTGCTTTTCTTTATAAACAAGCGATTACACACTTTACACCAAACTTTTTTTTTGTGAGGAAGAAGGAACCAAAGGCTGACCCCACAAAACAGTTCCTTCGAAGAAAAAACAAAAACAATGCAATAGAGAGCCACATTCAATATCCGTTCATTTCGAGATGCCTAGACACACTGAGTCTGAAAGACTGGAGATCATAGGAAGTAGGAAATACAGACAGAAGGAGACAGTTCGAGAGTTGATCTGTTGCATACTTAAAGTACTGGGAATAATGGTTAACTCTTGCATTAGAGAGTTGGACAGAAAAGAGATGAGAGTTTGTTGCTAGAAGGGTGCTAACACTCGTCATAGAGGTGGAGGGATGCAACCAGACAGTTCAGAGGAGCAGTGACCATTGAAGTAGCAAGAGAAAAGAGATAAAGGGGCAACAGTGCGGCAAAGAGACAGAGGTTGAAGGGAGCCAGTAAGAGGAGGAGAGGTAATGAGACGAATAGCCTTTGACTCCACCCTATTGAGAAGAACTGTATGTGCGGAGCCTTCCCACACATAATAGTTGTACTCTAAACAAGGGCGAAAAAACCCATGTATAAAGTCAACAACTGTGCAGGGGTAAAGAAGACACGGAGTTGGCTTAGTACACCTAATCTCTTGGAAGCAGACTTTACAAGAGATGCAATAGGATCTTTCAAAGACAAGTCCCGAGTGAATGAAACCCCAAGCATGTTCAAAGATGATGCAAGATTGAGCTACATGTTATTAAACATTAGTGGGTACACCTGTGGAAGATTTTTATGGATTGATAGGTGTAAAAACTGAGTCTTTGGTGCATTAAAAACAAAAAGATTATTTTTATCCCAATCAGACATACGAACCAAGTCAGACATTAGGTGTTCCATAGCCTCATCCCTTGTTTGTTGAAATAACTGCTGAGATGGACGTTGCAGAACCCGAATGGAAAGATGAAAGGTGGAATCACCAGTGTAGTGGATAGGGCTAGATGTACATCTAAGATCATTGATGATTACATGAGTGTTTGTGATATGACAGAGACCTGAGGAACACCACTGTTGATAAATCGAGGGGAAGAACGATGGCCGTCTACAAGAGCAGCTATAGAATGACCAGGAAGGAAGCTATAGATGATGTCACAGATAGGATACAAGCCATAAGAGAGCAGTTTGGAAATTCAAGATTTATGCCAGACTCGATCGAAAGCCTTTGAGATGTCAAGTGCAATGGCAAAGCTTTCGCCAAAGTCCCGAAAGGAGAATGACTAGGAGTCTGAAAGGTTGGTGAGAGAATCGCCAGTGGAGCGTCCCTGACGGAACCCGTACTGACGATCAGAAAGAAGGTTGTGATAGGAAAGATACGTAAAATATTTCTGTTAAGAACTGACTCGAAAATCTTTGAGACAGAGGCTGTTAAAGCAATTGGACGATAGTTAGAGGGTTGGGAACGGCCACCCTTCTTTGGGACTGGCTGAATGAGAGCAAAATTCCAGCAAGAAGGAAATTTACAAGTTGACAGACAAAGGCAAAAAAAATTTACCTAGGCAGGGTGTATGCACAGAAGTACAGATCTTGAGAACAACAGGAGGGACCCCATCAGGCCCATATGCCTTGTTATTACTGAGACCAATGATGGCAGGAAATACATCACTGAAGAAATTTTAATGTCAGCCATGAGGAAGTCAGAGGGGGGAAGTGATGGAGGAACAGCACCGGAATCGTTTAAGGTTGGATTGGAGGAGAAATTGTGAGCAAAGAGATGTGTTTTATCAGTAGAAGAAATAGCTACAGAGTCATCAGAGTAGAAAAGACAAGGGACGAATTATGAGGTAAAGTTGTTAGAATGGTTTTTGGCAAGGTATCAGAAGGAAGAGGAAGAATTCGAGTTGGAGACTTGAGAGCATTTAGTACCGATGAAATTATTTTTAGCAGAGGGAAGAAGAGGCTTAGGATGATTCTGTGCATAAACATAAGAATGATGTAATTCACGAGTGGGTTGGCTCCTGTACCTGTAATAGGCCCTCTCCTTGTTGTGGACAGCATTAGAACAAGCGTGATTAAACCAAGGCTTTCTTGCATTAGTCAAAGGATATGAGAAAGGAATGTATGCTTTGATGTCCAAGAGAATAACCTCTGTAATGCGCAAGGCACAGTCAGATGGCTCCCGACCATGGAAGTAATAATTATTCCAAGGGAAATCACAGAAGTACTGCCTGAGGGCCTCCTAATCCGCAGCTCCAAAGTACTGCAGACGACGTTTCTTTGGAGGGTCCACAGGCTGTACTGGGGCGACAGGACAGGTTAATGTAATAAGGTTATGATCGGGAGAGCCCAACCGAGAGAAAAGATTAAAAGTGTAAGCAGAAGGATTAGTTGTAAGGAAGAGGTCAAGTATGTTGGAGCTCTCTCGAAGTCAGTCAGGGATATGGGTTGGGTGCTGTACAAGCTGCTCTAGGCCATTAAGGTTCAGTGAAAGTAGAGGAGAGCCATTGATGGTGGTGGACATTGAAATCTCCTAGAATGGAGATTTCAGAGAAAGGAGAAATGGATAGAATGTGTTCCATCATAGAAGTAAGATAGTCAAAGAATTTTTGATAATAGAATTAGGAGATAAGTAAACAGTGCATTTATACTTAGTCAGAGAATGACAGGAGAGCCGAAGCGAAAGAGTAGAGAATTCAGAAGAATCAAGTTCAGGAACACGAGAGTAAGATAGGTTGATGCATACATATACACAACAGCCACCTTTGGCTTTGAAATTAGTATAGAGAAAGTAGGAGGATACAGAAAAGGGTTTGCCGTCAGTTGCCTCTGACAACTGAGTCTCTGTCAGGAAGAGAAGGTGAGGTTTAGAGGAGGAGAGGTGTTGTCCAACAGACAGAAAGTTAAAGGAAAGGATGCAAATGTTGCATAAATGAAGAAGTGAGTCAGTGGTTCCAGGCTACCACGTCCCTCGTTAACAGACATCATGGAACCTGCTCCACCACCTCGACTCTCAACTCCTCAGCTGCCTATCAGGAGACAAACACACATTTTCAGTTTGTGCTAATGAGCAGTGATGTTGCATGTAACATGTTTACCTAAAATTTAATACTATATCAAAATACAAGTGCAATACATAACCAACTCACATTATGGATTATGTTAACCAATAACCAATACTTTTTGGTATAGTCTACGTTTCAGTAATAGTCATGGGGTAGCCATACCCCCAGTGATGTTTTCGTTAATGTTAAAGGTAAACATGTGATAAGTGGCGGATACCAGTTAGAGTGGAGGTTGCCGCTGACATCCCCAATCTCCATAACTATAGTGGTGAGTTACAGTATCACTGTAGTGGTTCCTGTTCCTCCAGTTATGTCAATAATTAAAGTTAACATACTGATGAACAATCATTTCTTATAAAAAATATAAACAGCCTTTATGAACTCTCAAAATATATTATGAAGCATATTGTGCACCAGTCATAGAGCTGGTCCTTTTGTTTCAGTATTTCCAGCCTGGCAGTGTGTAGTGTTAATAAAAATGCTATTAATGTTACAGTCCTATATTTTTATTATCATTTGGAGCAACAGAATTCAAAGCAGGATTTCATTCAGCACACAGAATGTCAAATATAGTGTGTGTGTGTGTGTGTGTGTGTGTGTGTGTGTGTGTGTGTGTGTGTGTGTGTGTGTGTGTGATTGGATGTGAGTGTGGGACAATACGTGTAGTGGGTGTGAGGGGAATGTAGTGAGGATATAATGTGGGTGTGTCATAATGGTAATGTGGCTAAGGACGTCCACGACTGATATATGTAATCTTTGCCTTTAACACTTGATGACACACACCTCAGTATTTATCAGTTTTTTTTTTTTTTTTTTTTAAGTTTATAGCATATAATATAATTATGTTATCTATGATTATGTTTTGGGGATGGAAACTGGAACGCTGCATAAAGAACAGTGAAGTATTAGAAAAATGTTTTATGGGTGGCATAATACATGAATAACTATTTTAAGAGGAAACATTATTGTATTAAAACATCCATTTAACAAATACTTTGTAGGTGCGGCGTTTCCTAAGCTTAGCTTATTGGATTTCCTTTGATCAGTATATTTTGTTATACTATAGCTTTGAGTTAAGTAATATGTACTGTATGTTATATATGGTATTATAAGTAATGTTATGGTGGATCATCCATTGGACATTCATTTAAAACTACATCGAACAGACAGTAAATGCAGTTGTTAGTAGTTTGCTAGTATTTGTTACTGATCACACATTGACCAACTCAATCCTCAGCGATTTTTTTAATTATCACGATTGGAAAACAGCACCTTAGGCTTGTCAGCAGGTGCCAAGATGTCTAGGGAGTTGACAAGATGTCTAGAGAATTGTTTTTGTGCTAATCAATGAAGCATCATATTTTCATTTAAAAAACGTGCTATTATAACTGGCAAGTTGAATTAAGAAATGCATATAACGTGCCTAATTCCTGTATAAGTGCCCCTTAAAACAAAGCATTTTAGTGAGCAAAATTTATATAATAGTGTCGTATCAGTTATATTCTCAGTTAAGTTCTAGTAAGCTATTAAAGTTACTGTTAGGTTGTTATATTGCATGAAATAATATCCATTATAATCAGAGGATAATCAAAATCCACACTAGATTTGTATGGACCTCATTTACTGTTAGTAAGTCCACCCACCCTCCTCAATCACATCTCTGTTTGTCTGGCATAGAGGCGACGTGGTTCCGTATGAGCTGCTGCTGGTTTGTGAAGGGTTCCTTCTGGGCATGGATGTGGGCCAATAGTTTTTCTGGTGTTCGTTCACTCTTAGCTCCCAACAGTTAACCATAATCCCCCATATATTTTCGATGGAGTTCATGTCTGCTCCCTTACTGGGCCAGTCTTGCAGCTGCAAGTCCTCTCGAGCTCTAAACCATTCCGAGACTCTTCTCGTTGTGTGGACGGGGCTGCGGTCTTGAACAAAAGTTATAGGTCACGGAGGAAATGGATAGTATCGCTACTGAACAGAGGAGAGGAATAAATCCTGCAAAACTTCAATCTATTTTTCAGCCGTGAACCTCCCCTCTATCCTGGCGACGTCACCCATGCCTTGGATGTACACCCATCCCCAGACATTGATGGTGACGTATCCACTTCTAGCCTCCTCGTAGATGTTCCTACGGTCGTAACTGCACGCTAATAGAATATTAACACATCGTTCATATAGTTTCATTTCAACATTTTGACGCTTCGGGAAAAGCCGTCGATTTTCATGTTATCGTTCATTGTACACTATTTGTATAATATATTTTATGGGGATTATAAGGCTTATTAAACAGTGGCTAAAGTGTTGGTAATATGCGTTCATCTAGACCTGTTGTTACTATGAATATCAATTGATCTGCAAATGTTTTCAATAATATTAAAATTGTTTTGTGATACAGTGTACAAATATGTTTAAGTTCTACATATAATCAGTAAATTTAGACTTGTGCACTTCAGTTGTGTTGCCTCCAGAAATCTTTTCTCTATCATGAAATTTTATGAATATCAAATACCTGGTAACGGTCGTATAGAGAAGTGTCACATTTACTATCAATGCAGCTCTATACTGTGGCCTTTATCTACCTACCACTCTTCTACACTTTCCAGTCAGTTGTTTCCCAACCCGTCTGTTTACCATAATTCTTACAATTCCCCACCATATTTCTAGTGTGTGTGTGTGTGTGTGTGTGTGTGTGTGTGTGTGTGTGTGTGTGTGTGTGTGTGTGTGTGTGTGTGTGTGTGTGTGTGTGTGTGTGTGTGTGTGTCTTGCCTAGTTGTATCTTTACAGGAATGAGTCAAGCTCGTACTGTCCCGTGTATTAAATCACTTTTATCATATATATCCTTAATTTTATGACTTGTTTTGACACATTATTTCATTCGGTAGTGCATTTCACTGGGCAATTGCCTTATTATGGAAACTGAATTTCCCTATGTCTTTATCACCTTTTTTTTTTTTTTGCAGTTTTTTGCAATGTCTTTTGGCTGATGCTTCCCAGTAGGTTATATACTCATGTCTATTATCTCTTCCCCCTGCTGAAGGGGGTCACCTTGACGTGCTGGCGGGGCTTGAAGCGTGGCTGGCAGTGCCACCTACTTTAGAGGCATGCCTACCTTTGTAGGGTTCGGCATTTGTCTGTCTCGTGGACCAAGCACCCTCTACAGCACTGGTGGAGGAGGCCTACTGGAGATGTTAGTCCCTGCCCACTGCCATCTAGGGCGGGACTGTCGCCTCTTCACGTGTTTGCCGTGCGTGGCTTCCCATAATGCTGGGAGACAGGAGTCCTGGGGGTTGAGCGATGCTGCACGATGCGCCCTGCAGCTAGCAACACACCTCTTTGGTCCCTTATTCTGGCTAGATGGGCGGCCTGGTTGGGCCCGACCAGGTCAATCGGCTGGTCATGCATTGGCTAGGGTCAAGTGGGCACTGGGGGGCCTGATGGCTCCTATGCTCCTGGGGTCGTCCTAGTCCAGGTCCCCCAGTGGTTACCTGCTTATAATCTCCCACTACCTCTGGGGTCGCCAGTGGTCTTTTCCCTGGCATCTGACCTCCACTTGTTGGGCTTCATGGTGGGTGGAGGGGTGGGGGAATGAAGTTTTTTTCTTTTATTAATGGGCACCACTTCCTCCATATTTGGTGCCCATGTGGAGGACGGCCAGACCTTTGAGTCCCTTGCTGGTGAAAACCCGCATTTAAGGGTGCTTTTCTCTACCGGAATCCGGGTAACGATTGCAGAATTATGATACTCTTTATACTGCCATGAGGCCTTCTGGTGTCATGAGCAGGTTAAAGTTGATTTTGTGCCAGGATGGAGCTTCATTTGACGGTTACGTTACCTTCTGTGAGAGCACTTCTGCATTGGCTGCTCTTCGAACTTTAGATGAAGGTGCTGCATCGCTTAGATGCAAGGCTAAACTTTTCAGTGTAGCAAATCTTTCTGATGATGACATTGACTTCATATCTAAGCCTTTTGAGGATGACGACGGCATTCCTAAAGATTTTCCTAGGCTATACTGGCATGTCACCACATATAAGGACTACTCAGCAATTTTATCAAAGGATCTGAATGCCTCGAGAGGAAAATAGGAAATATCCCTGAGGGAAATTTGAAGAGGTATGGGAGGAATTTGTTAGTTAAAGCAGGGAATGACACACAGGCCGCCCTTTTGTCTAAAGGTACTCCATCTCCTGACTCGTTTCTTGAGTCTGTCCTCCCACACAAAACCTTCAACACTCCTAAAGGAGTCATTTACAGCAATGATTTTTGTGACATTAAGGATGAAGAGATACTGCGTCGTTGCCCAGCAAATGTCTATCTATCTATCTATTGCCAGACACCTTAATCCCGTTCGGGGTGGTCACAAACAAATCGCCTTCACATAGCCCTGTCCCCCACCATTTGACTGCCCTGCTCCCAACTCACACCCCCCTCTCTCATATACCTCTCCACCCCATCCCTCCATCTCATCCTCGGCCTCCCCCTCCCTCTCCCCCATTCCACCTCACTCATATACACTGTCTTCGTCAGTCTTTCATCTTCCATCCTCTCCACATGGCCAAACCACCTCAGTGTATTCCTCCTAACGCTTCCTGTCACATCCACATCCACACCACAACGCTCCTTTATATCCTCATTTCTCAGCCTGTCTCTTCATGTGACTCCACAGGCTCCTCTTAACTAACTAATTTCCACTGCTCTCACTCTTGACTTGTGCCCTTCCAACAGCATCCAAGGTGTAATGTAACTGAGGTAAAGAAGCTGAAAGACTCAAATTCCGCTATTTGTCTGACATTTTCATCACCTCAACTGCCGGACTACATCAAAATCAGACATCTGAGATTTCATGTCAAGAAGTTTCACCGTAGGCCAACACAGTGCTATAATTGTTTCGAATATGGTCATGTGAAGGACTCCTGCAAAAGTCAGAAGTTATGCTTCATTTGTTCTGCCAGTCACGACCCTGAATCATGCTCTAGCTTTAAGTTCTGCAAGCTTTGTGATGGTGATCACTCTCTGAATTCAAAAATGTGCCTGTGGTATCAGTTCGAGCAGGAAATCATTGCGCTCGCAGATAATGAGCATATTAGCTATGGAAGAGCTCGGCATCGGTTGTTGATGGGCCACAAACACCCTAGCTCCAAATTTTCAAGTGTCGTCCAAGGGTTTCGATCCCATCGTTCTGACGGACAGTCCCCTCAAATTCCTCGCACTGCTACTAACAGCCCTAAGCAGAATGACCCTCAGTCACCCACCAAGCCTTTTCCAGCTTGTGGTGACAAGTCTTCTGTTGGTCTTTCAACTTCTTCAGATTTGCATTCATCCCAAGCCCTCCGTGGTACTTGTGTTGTCTCTGGTAAGGGCCCCTCCTTTTTTTTCGGTCGTCCTCTGCCCAGTCATTGTCACCTCGTACTTCAAAGGCCATCAGTAAGCAGAGTGCGGTTGCTCCCTCTGTGCGGGACCACTCTCGAGCATTATCGTTGTCTCCCCGTACTTCAAAGGCCATCAGTAAGCAGAGTGCGGTTGCTCCCTCTTTGGGGGAACACTCTCGAGCAATGTCGTTGTCACCTCGTCCTTCAAAGGCAATCGGAAAGCAGAGTGAGGTTGCTCCCTCTGTGAGGGAGCACTCTCGTACAACGAATGCAAAGGCTGACAATGGCTTCACTTGTCATCCCCGTTCTAAGAGATCCTGGAACTCCTCTCCCCCTATGGATACCGATGGTATTCCCCTATCCAATAAGTTCTCAAATCTTGATAAAGACTGTCCTCCTGACGACCGTTCGATGGATGTCAATCCTTTACCTTCTATCTATGACCCCCTGTGGCGTCTGATACAGCTGTCCATCCCCTCCCGAGGTGACAAAAACCTGTGTCTGTTTCGTCTGAAACTGCTAAGTTTCCAGCCACCATATCCGATGTTGACAAGTCCGTGAGGAGCCGTTGTCCGTCAAAGCACCCTGATACCAAACGTGTGCCTTCATCTTCCCAACTGTGTGACGGAAAGGTTGGGGCTTCTGACGTTAGCAGGTAATGTTCCATTCTGATATCTTTGCAATGGTATTGTAAGGGTCTTTGCTATAGATGTGAGCAACTAAATGTTCTGATGCATGACTTTGATCCAGGTATCGTTTGTCTCCAGGAGACCATGTTGGGCTCTGAGGTATACAATCCTGGACTGAATTATGTATTTCACGGTTCTCCCCTTCTGCCAGGAAATCGGGTGCATGGGGATGCAGCAATAATTGTTCACAGGTCCTTGCAGCACTCTTCTATTCAATTGCAGACTACTCTCCAAGCTGTTGCTGTTATGGTTGTATTGGAATATTCGCTCATGGTATGCCCCTTGAATATTCCATCTTGTGATGGTTTCAGTGAGCAGGACATTGAAGACTTAACCCATCAGCTTCCTGCCCTCTTTCTCCTTCTTGAGGACTTTAACACCCATAATCCACTATGGGATGGTACAATTTTGGATGCTGGTGGGAGGATTATAGATGACATACTCCAATCGTATAATATCTCAATTTACAATGATGGCTCTACGACTTACCACAATGTCTGTAGTGGAGCTTCTTCCTCTATTGACTTGAGCTTGTGCTCTCCCTCCATCCTTATGGATTTTCATTGGTCAGTGAATCCTTTTCTGAATGGAAGCGATCATTACCCAATCCATTTAAAGTGTGTGAAAAATGTCCCTGCTCATTCCTTTCCTAGGTGGAGGGAGCAGGAGGCTGATTGGTTGAATTATAAAAATGGTATACTTCTGGCAAGGCCTTTCGAGTCCTTCTTTAGTCACTTGGAAGCCTATGATTATTTCGTTGCTGCGATTATGGGCAGTGCCCGTGTGGCCATCCCTATGTCGAAAGGTAAACCGCGTCGACCTGCCGTCCCCTGGTGGAATAAAACCTGTTCCATACTAAGAAAAATTACGAGGAAATGTTATCGGCGTTACAAGACCAGTGGCTCAGCTGCCATGCGCCAAATTTACCAACGTGCCATGGGAAAGCAGTGTCGCTACTTTTGAAAGGCTAAGCGGGACTCTTGGATATCTTACATCAACGGCATTAATTCCAAGACTCCCTCTAGGGTTATATGGAGGATAATTAGAAAGCTTTCAGGCAAATTTATCCCATCTCCCAACCCAACATTGAAAATAGGTGGCAACCTCCTCACTGATCCTGCTGAGGTTGCGGGGACCTTAGGGAGGCATTTTGCTGATGTCTCCAAGTCCTCTCTAATTTCAGGGAATGGTATTCCTGACATGCCCATACCTTCTCCATCTTCTTGCAATGCTGCCAATAATACTTCGTTCACATTTAGGGAACTGGAAGACGTTGTGTCATCGATTACCTCTACGTCTCCAGGTGAGGAAAACATCCTCTGTTCAATGCTCACAAATTTGGCTGTTGTGGCTACGAAGTTCCTCCTAAAGATCATTAACAAAATTTGGGAAATGGGCATTTTTCCTGCCAGTTGGAGACTCATTATTCCCATCAGCAAGCCAAACAAAAATCCCCTTTTGGCTACCAGCTATAGGCCTATCACACTGACCAGCTGTGTTTGTATGATGATGGGAAAGTTAGTTAATGCAAAGTTAGTGTGGTACTTAGAATCCAAAAAGCTGCTTTCTCCTTACCAGTTTGGGTTTCGGAAGAACCGTTCGACACTAGACTCCCTCCTGATCCTCTCCAGTATAATCCATCAAAGCTTTGCCAACAATTATCAGACTATTGGGGTGTTCTTTGACCTCGAGAAGGCGTATGACACAACCAGGCACACTAATATTCTTCTTCAAGTGTCTCGATATGGCACAGAGGGAAATATGTTTTGTTTTATCCGCTCCTTCTTGTCGGAACGTTACATTAAGGTTCGTGTCGGAAATGTTGTATCCAGCCCTTATAGTCAAGAGGAGGGTATTCAACAAGGCAACATTCTTAATGTCACCTGTTTCACTGTGGCTATCAATGGTGTTCTCGATCAGATTTCCTGCCCCATGTTGGGCTGATGATTTGGCAATTTGTGTGTCTGGCTACGACGCAGTCGAGATTAGTCATCACCTGCAAAAGTCGTTAAATACTGTTTGCCGTTGGGCTGATGATAATGGTTTTTGCTCTCCACCTTCCAGCACTGTTGCAGTCCGCTTCACTAGAAGCACATGCCAGGAGGTTGTCCCACACTTAAAGTTAAACGATGACATCATCCCTTTTGAGAAGGAGGTTAAGTTTCTGGGCATGATCTTTGATTCACGTCTCTCTTGGTCACATCACATTGATTATCTGAAGCTTAAAGTCAAGAAATCATTGATTATCCTTAGGGTTTTGATTGGGATGCTGATAGGAACTCCCTTTTCAGGCTCTATAACTCTTTGTGCTGGTCAAAGATTGATTATACTTGCCAAATTTATTCCTCTGCCTGTAAGACTAATCATTATGAGCTTGATGTGCTCCACAATACGGGTCTATGACTGTGCTCGGATACCTTCTGCACTTCCCCTTTGGAGAGTTTATACAGACCAGCTTCCTCTGGACTTACGTAGGCATGAGTTAGGGCTTCGCTACATTGCACGAATTAAGAGCAATCGTTATACCAACCCTTTTGTTGATGTTCTGTTGCAGTGTGACTCGTCTAAGTTCCATGGTCCGAGAGACTCTATTCCATTCCAGATTCGCATGCTACCTGTGGGTGACGCATCACCGGGGAAGCAAAAGATTGAACCAGTAAGCTACAGCAATCTCGCTCCTTTGCTCATTCCGGAACCTAATGTGTGTCCCAAAACCATATGTAGGAAAACCTCTTCGGATGCAGAAACTAAATCGAAGTTTTTTTGCCCTGACCTTTTCCACAGAGACTCAGTAAAGTTGTATACTGATGGCTCAATGTCACCGCTTGGTGTAGGCTGCACTGTTGTCCATAAAGGGGGTGTACGTCTTGGACGGCTTTCAAACAATGCCTCTGTTCTCACTGCTGAACTAACTGTTATTGAGGCGGCTCTTGAAGAGGCTTACTCAATGCCAGGAAAGACGTTTATATTATAATCAGACTCCTATGGAAGCTTGACCGCCATTAAGCAGTTTAATACATTCCACCCTATAATCAGGAAGATTCAGTCTTGGCATTGGCACCTGGCTGCAAAGTATAAATTTGTTTCGTTCTGCTGGTTACTGTCACATGTTTATCTCTATTGGAACGAGTTTGCTGATAAAGAGGCAAAATCGGCATGTTCTCTTCCTTCTGTTGGGTATAGTAAGGTTCCCTATTCTGATTTGAAGACCGTTATCCATAACTTTGGTCTGAGTGGCAGGCAAGATGGGCTTCCCCCTCCCTGGCCAATAACTCGAAGAATAAAGAGATCCGGCCTTCGGTCTATGCCTGGTCATCCTCTTCTCAGGCTTGTCGGGTTTTTTTCTGACGAAGTTGACTAGGCTGCTAATTGGCCATATGCGTTTGACTCATGGGTTCCTTTTGGACCGAGGGGTTCCACCTCAGTGTGACATCTGTCATGTCACAATAAATTGCAGGCATATTTTATTGGCCTGTCTGACCTATGCCCGTTCTCGGGTGAAATTTTTAACAAATAGGGGATCCCTATCAGTTGTTTTAGGTAATAGGGCAGATGTTTCTAGCCTTGTGGTGTTTTAAAGGAGACAGGATTATACTGCAAGCTGTGATTAATGTTGTCATAGCTATGTTTTAGGGCATGCTGTCTACTCTCTTTTCATTTTACTTACGGTTTTTAGTTGCATAATTATTGTGCAGTAGTTTTCCCTATTTTTATACCTATTCTTTTAAACTATCGTCTTTCATATCTCACTCATCAAAGCGCTGAATGACCTCTCAGGTCCCAGTGCTTGGCCTTTTGCCTAAATTTCATATTCCATTCCATTCCTATTCCTTCTTTCCCTGAGAAACATTTAAATAGCATAATCATGTCTCCTTTTTTCCTTCTCTCCTGTAGTGTTGGCAGATTCAGTTTTTCTAGTCTTTCTTCGTAGCTTCGATCCCTTAAGCTTAGTACCCATCTTGTAGCGGCCCTTTGAACTTTGTCAGTCTTACCTACGTGTTTCTTGAGATGAGGCTTCCAGACAACTGATTCATACTCCAGGGTTGGTCTGATGACTGATGGAATTATCTTCCTCAGCATGTCTTCATTTATGTATGAGAATGCCATTTTCATATTGGCAAAGCAGTGTATACATGTTCCGTACCTTCTCATTGATGTGGTCAGCCAGAGATAGTCTGTTACTGACAGTCACTCCTAGGTCCTTCTCTCTTTCTGGTATGTATATGGTTTTACTTCCTACCTTATAATCCCAATCTGGTCGTTTTCTACTTTTATCAAACTTAATTACATGACACTTGTCCACATAGAATTCCATTTGCCATTTATGCCCCATTCATTAAGTTTACTTAATTGTTCTTGTAGCTGTCTACAGGAGTCTGTGTTAGTAATTCTCCTATGTATTAATGGATCATCAACAAACATATTTAGATAATTTTCATTTCCAGTGTTACTATCTGTCATTTATAAACACTAGAAACATAATTGGTGCCAGCACTGAACCCTATGGAACTCCGCAGGTCATTTCCTTCCATGATGAGTAATTTCTCCTTAGTACTGTTCTCATATCCCTTTTTCTGAGAAAATCTTGCATCCAGCAGTACAAATTACCATGGATTCCTCCTTGTTGATACAGTTTCCATCATAGTCTTTGGTGTGGTACTCTGTCAAATGTTTTCTTGAAATCTAGATAAATACTGTCCATCCATCTTGCTCTTTTCTGTATGGTTTTTGCAACTCAATCATAGTAGCTTAATAGGTTAGTAACACTTGCTTTTTCCCTTTCTAAAACCAAACTGCCTTTCTCTTATCATATTGTGTAGTAGTAGTCATAGTTGTTCCCTAGGCAGTCTGGCCAAACTGCCCCGAGTCTCTAAGGAAGGTCATGGCCGAAACCAGGCCTTCCCACAGAGCTCTCAAGGAGTGTATGCTGCGTTGTTGGTGTAGGTGATTTTGTGCAATGCAGTCTTCCATAATGTGCTTAATAGTATGGGGTGCTGTGTAGCATCCTGGACATGCATCAGTGATTGAGTCATCTTCTAGATGGTTTACCCAAACTTTTCTTATCAGCTATTCTAATGTATTACTTACAACACTGGTAGTTGAGAGGATTTTGTCTATTACCTGTCTTGGCCAGGGGAACCATGCTTTATTTCTTCCAAATATCAGGTAGTTTTCCTTGACCCAAGGTTACTTTGAATATTAAATATATTGGTCTACTTGAGTCTTTTGCACATTCATGTGGCACCCAACATGAGATTTCGTCAGGGCTATTTGCTTTTCCTTTGTCTGATTTACTTAACTCCTTCTGTATTTATTTTTTCTGATGTTTGCATATCTGGTAATATGTGTGGGCATGTTTGTTCCACATCACCTCTTTTTTTTTTTTTTTTTCCTTCTGTAAAAACTGATTGGAAATGGAAGTTTTTATTTAGTGCTTCACAATATCTTTCTCCTGTGTGTAGATTATCTCCGTGTCCGTAATGGACTGTATTTTATCTTTAACTTTGGTTTTACTTCGAATGTAGCTGTAAAATAGCGTCGGTTGATCACTGCTTTTATTTACAATATCTTCCTTAAACTGTCTTTGGGCTTCTCTCCTTATCCTTGTATAATCGTTTCTTGCCTGTTTATAGTTGTTTTATGCCCTCTTACTATTGTGTCTTCTGTATCTGTTCCTCAAAAAGTCTGATTTTTCTTTAGATTTTTTACATTCTGTATGAAACCATTTCTTTACTTTCTTTTCTGCTTCTTTGTGCTGTGGGATGTAATTTTGAACTCCAGTTTCACAAAGTTCGCAGAATTTTCTATATATGACATTTAGATCTTGTTCTCTCAGCTTCTTTTCCCAATCCATTTCTAACAAGTACCTAAAACACCCTAACTTTATACACTTTTTATGTGTTTTATTGAATAACTCTGTGTTAAATAGTGCAATTTCATCCCAGTTGGTGTCATGTGGTAGCCAGGGACAGTACCTACTGAATCCATGTAATAAAAAAAAATTAGCCACGCTAAACTTTTTTTTTTTTTTTTTTCAAAGTGTCCGAAGTTAGGAACAAATTTCCTAACTTCGGACACCTCTTCCAAACTTCGGACATCCAGGTATTTGCCCTTTAAACATGAGAAAGGTTAATAGCACCTGTCTCTGGACACACTGTCCAAACATCAGGCACTTTAGAAGTTAAAAAAAAAAAAAAAAAAAAAAAAACTTGGGCACTCGTGGCCCAAGTTACACATATATAAAGAGAAATATCCAAAAATATCTTTTTTGAGCTCATAATTTGAGATCACATTAAGATGCATCGTATCACATTGTAGTGAGGTATTCTGGCCATAAATATAACTAAGAACTCTTCAGTAACTTTTTCAGACGAAAAAATATATATAAAAATGCATTGCATATATTCTAAACTGTAAGGGGGAACTGATCTCTTTTTTCCTAAACAAAACTTCACTTAATTATCAAGGAACTACCTCACTGACTCAACAAGTGCATACTGAAATAACATAATATAATGTTAAACACTTCTTACTGGTTCTAATGACACCCATACACCCACTAACACGTACACAAATCAACAGACACACGCACACACAGGCACATGTTATGAAGGCACCATGGAATGTATTAACGAGCTACACACTTTGGTCTTACACACACACACACACACACACACCTATAGTCTGTATTTTTCCAGTAATTTGTCTGTCCGAATTTAGGCATTTTTTTCTGAAAAATACAGAGTTGTTCATTAAAACAGTCACAGCAAGATTATGCATGTATACAGTATATTTTAAAATAATTTACTGCCCAGTACTTAAAACACTTTTCCACATATAATCGTACAAATCACGTTCTTACAATTGAAACGGTTTGTTCTGTGTGAACTAAGTATTGCAGGGTTAAAAAATGCCGATTGTTTTTTCATTTGATTCATAAATTTTTTTTCACCCACACATATTCAAGCTAGTTTAATAGGACTTTTACATAATAATCTCTGAAGATTACCCTACCTACCCATATCATTATTTTTTTTGCAAATATTACACTCTCGTCCAGTAAAC
Organism: Coenobita brevimanus; assembly: GCF_032717465.1. Taxonomy (NCBI): domain Eukaryota; kingdom Metazoa; phylum Arthropoda; class Malacostraca; order Decapoda; family Coenobitidae; genus Coenobita; species Coenobita brevimanus. Next base: position 3,731,664 of record NC_136986.1, read on the forward strand.
TTCAATTATTACATTTCTTCGCAAAATGTCCGAAGTATGGGCGCTCCCCGAAGTTATGGTGTTTTACGGTACTTCTTTAGGTCATGGTAGTTTCCCTTATTGTAGTTTAGGCTCTTTTTTTTTTTTTTTTTTTTTGTGTGTGTGTAACTGTCATTAGTTAACTATGTCACATGCAATCCTGAATCTGCAATTTAATACTGCATGGTCGATTTTGCCGAATGAAGGGTGATACATTATATTGTCGATCATTTTCTTGCTTAGTAAGTATAAGATCTAGTACTAATGGATCATCAAGTCCTGATTTTCTGGTGTTTTCCTGTACATGTTGTGTTAGGAAAAAACTCCTGCACGAGGTCCAGTAGCTTTTGGTCCCAACAGCTTTATCTTACATTTAGAGTATTCCAGTTTGTTTGTATTGAAATCTTCAGTTAATATAATTCTCCCAGATTTCTCGTCCATTCTATGTAGTAATGCTCTTAAACTCTGAATTGTACTCTCTGCCAGGTCTTTACATTCGCCTCTTTCCCAAGAGTTTGTTCTGGGTGGCATGTAAAAATTTGCCACAATTAATATCCCTTCAGATGTTGTAATCTCTACTGCAATCAGTTCTACTTGTGAGGGTATATCCAGTTCTGTTTCTTTGAACTGTAGATTTTCCTTTGTTAATATTATAATTCCTCCTGTTTTTTTTTAAATTCCTATCTCTTTTCTAAATACTGTGTTCCTCTAAGTTTAGGGTATTGTTTGATATCTTTTGGGTTAATTTTGTTTCAGTTAGGCAAATATGTGGTTCCTTTTCTTTCGTATACTCTTTCATCTCTAATAATTTTGATACTATTCCGTCTACATTTGAGTATATCAACTTAATCATCTTCTGTAGGCCTACATACTTGCCACAGATTGAGTCTGTTACTTTTTTTTTTTATTCCCTTCTGGTTATGTACCACTTTCGTACCTGCAATCCAATTACTTTGTTTAAAAAAATACTGTTCTCTTCCACTGATTTTTCCTCGTTTTTTGTTTTTGCTTCCTCCCTCTTCTCCTTTAGTGTACCATATTCCTCTTGAGTCAGGCATGTATTTATCCATACTTTTTTGAATTCCTTATTTTCCATGAGTTTGCTGGCATTGTATAATATTTCCTCTACTGTGTTTGCACTCTGGAATGTTACTTTCAGAGGCCTTGACTTCTCTCGTTCTCACAGATATCCTTTTATACTTGCTGCAATATGTTCTTTATATTTTCCTTTTTTTTTTTTGTCCCTTAAGATTCTGTTTTTTATTTCATCTTCACCTATGCCATTAATTACCATGGGTTTGTTAATTTTGCAGTTTCCCTGACTGATTTTGGGTTATTCTTTATTAATTCTTTCACTTCCATTCTTACCCTTTTTTTTTTCTTCTACCCTTGTATTTAAATCATTATTTACTTTCATCATTTCAGCATACGTAGTTTGTATCTTTCCTTAGTAGTTTCTCATCATTTCATTTACTCGTTATAATCTCTTCAGTGTTGCTACTTTGGTCTATCAGACTGCTTGCTTACCTGATTTTCTCCATATCATTTCTGAAGTCATCGATAATTTTCTCATGGTTAACAACTGTGCATCCTATTTCACTAGCCTTTGTTCTCAGTGAATTTACCTTAGCTGATAGTTCATCTATTGTGGCTTTTGTTTATTTCATTTATTAATTCTTCATTTTTTTCACATCTGACTGTACCTTATTCTTGATTTCTTTAATTTCCATTTGAAAAGATCTTTCTATCTTACTCTTTCGGCTATTTTATCGTAGGTTGAGTTTTCAACCAGGTCTAGGTAGAAGTCACCATCCTGCTTTTTACCTTTGTCTCTTTTCTCAACACCTTCTTAAGGCATCTTTCCAAAATAAGCCATCTTAAAGAAAAGATCTCTATTTACAGCTTTTGCATCACTCTGTTGTCTGCTAACCTTGGTGTTGTCCAGCTGACGTAAGGAAATTCACAGTCCTTGACACTGACATACTTGATTTAGTTTATACTTCTTTGTTATTTCTTGTTTTACCAAGTTGAATCATCACCTACATTAGCCTGATACAAGCTTGACACATAAATAGATATAATTTAGGTATCCCCAGAGCGGCGCGAGCGCGCGCGCGTGTGCGTGCGTGTGTGTGTGTGTGTGTGTGTGTGTGTGTGTGTGTGTGTGTGTGTGTGTGTGTGTGTGCGTGTGTGTGTGTGTGTGTGCGTGTGTGTGTGTGTGCGTGCGTGTGTGTGTGTGTGTGTGTGTGTGTGTGTGTGTGTGTGTGTGTAAAGGTTTTCACTTGCATCTGATAATAATAAACCCACATATTATATTAATCAAGAAACCTCATTCTGACTATGTTATATTCAACAAATCCGCTTGGGCTTCCGTGTCATTTAATCATATATGTTCCAAGTGACCCAACATTAAAATAAATAAAACAAAGATTCTGGGTGTGGTCATTCGGGAGGGTCATGCTGTAGTTATCATATATTATTTTCAGTGATCATTTGCAAACTGCTATAGGACATAGGGTATTGGCCTTACGCTTTGCCAATCTCATTTTATAAGGAATTACATGGGCCAATAAGGACAGCTGGATTTTTAACCACACCAAAAATACGTGAACATTGCAAACTACCAAAAACTGAACATGCTGCCTGTTCGAAGTAGTTTACGTGAACGTCCACTGTGTGGGCCATCATGACATAGCTTGTACAATATACATGTATAACGGATTGATTGCATAAATCTGTGCTATAGTATAACTGTTAGTAAAATGATCACAAGGAATCCGGTACGCTATCATTACAAACTGATGCTCCTACACCATAATATTGTAATGAACGTTAAAATAACATTGTTTTCACCTGGAGGAAATATTGTTATTCATGCACTATGGATTCCAAATTACAGTAATATAATACTTCAGTGATAATCTTTACATGGTGTTTCAGGTTCCACTCCCAAAACATAGTCATATATAATATAATTATACTATATGCTATAAACTTAAAAATCAAACATGATAAATACTGAGGTGTGTGTCATCAAGTGTTGCCACAATATGCTCCATAATATATTTTGAGAGTTCATAAAGGCTGTTTGTATTTTTTATAAGAAATGATTGTTCATCAGTATGTTAACTTTAATTATTGACATAACTGGAGGAACAGGAACCACTACTGTACAGTGGCGCTATAACGCACCAGCGTAGCTATGGGGATTGGAGTGTCAGCGGCAACCTCCCCTCTATCTGGTATCCGCCACTGAGCACATGTTTACCTTTAATATTAACGAAAACATCATTGTGGGTATGGCTACCCCATGACTGTTACTGAAACGTAGACTATACCAATAAGTATTGGTTATTGGTTAACGTAATCCGTAATGGAGCTGGTTATGCATTGCACTTGTATTTTGATATAGTATTAAATTTAAGGTAAACATGTTACATGCAGCGTCATTGCTCATTAGCACAAACTGAAAATGTGTGTTTGTCTCCTGATAGGCAGCTGAGGAGTTGAGAGTCAAGGTGGTGGAGCAGGTTGCATGTTGTCTGTTAACGAGGGACGCGGTAGCCTACGTTCGGTGTAAAGTGTGTAATCGGTTGTCTATAAAAAGAATTAATAAAAATTACTGTAGGTTTATTTTAATTAGGACACAGGATATCACTGAAACTTAATGAATATACTGTATTGGCTGAGAATGTATAACTGTTAGAGTAAATGACTGAACCCCACCCTCACCCTCCATCCCTTCACCTGCCAAACTCCCACTCACTCCCATACTCCCCCCTTCCCCTTGCCAAGGGAGGATGTAAATTTATGAATTAAAAATGCTTGATATTACGTGAAAATAGAGACAAGGAATTGACTTGTGAAAATAAAGTAGTAAGTTTTGCTTTATCTGGCTTACTTCGCCGATTCTCTAATGACGAGAATTTATAAACTTTCTCAGCAGTACACAGCAGAGCCTAATTACTCACGAGTGCTGTTTGTTTGTACTGTTAACCTCTTGACAAAGTGACTCCACTCCTGACAATCAATAACTACTACTAATCATAATGAACAGGTTCTTGCCAGTGCTTAACTCCTGGCTGGCACAACGGATATAAATTTGATACAAAAGAACTGGCCTAAGTACCAGTTATGAATAATGTAAGGAGTTTGTGCAAACTAGGAGCGGCAACTAAAGAAAGCTTAATGTGGAGAAATAAAACACGGGTCTAATTACATTAAGCTCAAAGAAAAGAACTGTAAATTTATTGATTACAGTAAAATAAATTTACGTTATGAGTCTCAAAACGAATTCAAAAGGGGAATTCCCGGTTACTAGGGCACACATGAATTCAGATAACAAAGAGAATATACTCACTCGCTCATTCAAAAGCTAATCAAACTTAAGCCTACAAAAAAAAACGAACAGAAATACTGGTCAGTGGAGGGGAGCCGAACGAAAGACTGGGCACCTGCGTGATGAACACCAAACAGTGCTATTTGCTGCAAACCCGCTTCGCCAATTCACTGTCTATGTGGAGATTCAGGAATTCGCTGTACAGTGGTGCTGTTCTACGCTGGTCACAAATGGTCCTATCCTCGAGGTGACTCAAAGCTGACTAAGTTCATACTAGGGAAGGGTAAGAAAGATGGCAGTGTTTGTCATAAATAGGCATGGCCTAACTTCAGTGGTCAACGGAAAGAGGGTGAACGATATAGAAACGCAATAAATCACTCAGTGAAAGCACTAATGTCATGCATAAGAATGGTCATTTGTGAATCAGTGACAAATGTTCTGAAAACCATCCCGATCGAAGTGAATACAAGGATGGTTGAACTGGGTGATGCCCAACGGGAATTCCACTAGAGTTCGTGGTTTTCTCATTAAAGTACAATGTCACGAATTTGTATAAATACACTTCTGTGAATTCGTGACATTACACCCCATCAAAATCAAATTTTTCTTCAGAAAAATATTACGATATACTGTACATACATATAAATCCTAACTCAGTCACAGAAGATTAACACTGTGGTGTGTGTACCATTCTGCTACAGGAGAAAATCACAGTCGCCCATGAGCATAAAAACCTCATATTTACATTAACCTGCCCCATCCCTACCACTTTTCCACCACTGACTCCCCCCAATCCCGGCCATTTTTGGATTTTTTTTTTTTTTTTTGGATCAAACCTCCGCTTTTGGTGAGAAACATCGAAAATTCATAGAGAAATCGCTCACCTGAGGTTTAAAATACTCGATACAGGTAGGAGTACCTCCTTACCTTACTGGGTTTTCTAACAGGCTGGCACCAAAGAAAACGAGTTTATTTCTATGGGAAGATAACTATTTCACACCACTCATGAACGGTATTTTTTTATTTACTTGGTACGAATTTATATGTAGTATGAGAGTATAGTGGTTTTCAAACAGTAATATAGGCATTATAAGCATTGTTTCACTCACTAACTCATCACCATACCTGACCTTTTTTTGCCACATTACCTGATCATCATTTCTGACTGTTTCTTCCTCTAATGCTATGTAAAGTTTGTCCTCCACATTGTCATTGATTTGGGAATCACTCTGGCCCTGACTTTCGTACCGTGGCATGACATGGCTTTACTGGCCAGGTCACTGATAACAGGTGAATTGCTGAGACAATGGCATGCAGGGGGGGGGAGGAGGTCATGCTGGGTAAGGCATTGTCCCTGCCTGGCATCTTGTAGAGGAAGGTGTCACGTGTATACGTACCAAAAATCACTCGCAAAAATTGAAAATTGTGCAAATTAGGGACCTTGCAATTGATTCGCATTTATGTACGTTGACGGGATTGGCAGTGACAAAACGTGTGGACATTAAAGAACGTCAACGGGATGCCGCGGGTTAATAAAAGCAAGCTTGAGGAAAAAACTCCGTGATGACTGTGAAAAATCCTGTATCCAGGTCAAACTAAGCAAAAATTCACTACATTTACATTAACAACTAATTGTTACGTAATGTTATGTATGTAGTACACGATGTAGTTGTCACAGTTGTAGTGTAACTATGTGTAAAATATGAGGCAAATCAATATAAAATAGAGACGACGAGGCAGAGGAGAAGAGGCGGCAGTATGAGGCAGAGACGATCAGCTGATCTGCACGACAAAACTGCTACACCCGCCGGCTGTACCTGCGAAATCAATCTAGGTGGAGCATCAAAAGTGTCAGTGTGACAAACGATTTTTATTAGATTACAATTTCTCTCTTTGCTTAGTAGTCAGTACATATGCTACAAAAAGTACGCCCTAGGTGAAAAATTTAAGTGACAGCCAAAGCTTTGTACATTCGAGGTCGGCATTATTTTCTTATTGGATACATCAGGACCCATATACATACAGGGTCTAACCATACCGACCCCAAAACACGTCGCGTTTGTGCATGACGTCATGGTGAAGACACCAGGTGAGGTCTTCCGAGAAGGGGTTGCCATATAGTGAGAACTGAGAAGTAGACTCAGTTGCTCAGAGGTCACGGCGCCAAACAGGTCACCTCTGTCACCTGCACTTTATTCCATTGTATGTGCCCAGTGATATAATGCCTACCAATTGTGCATTGTTTGGCTGTAACTCTTTACTGAAGAAAGGTGGGGATATAACTTTCCATATTTTCCCCAAAGATGAAGAGATTAGACGTAAGTGGATTCATCTGTGCAAGAGGAAAGACACAATTAATCCGAATACTGCTCGCATCTGCAGCCTTCACTTTGATCAAAGTGCTTATAAAAGAAATCTAAAATATGAACTTCTCAAACTGCCTATTCCAAAAAATCAAATACGCTTTGAAGAGCACGCCCTGCCAACGGTGCATCTGCCATCAGCTTCATTAAATGTTAAGTCCCTTCCCCTTTCTCTCTCTCTCTCTCTCTCTGCGTAGGTGCATATCCCTGTATATGGTGAGCTTTGCTCTTTATAAGCTGTACAGTATATCTCCCCTCACGGGGTTAGTGCTTGCAGAAATGTGGAAAAGCACGTGGTGCATTGCATTTACCAGCGCAGGTAAAATAAATTGAGGCAACTGGCCACCGCACTAGTATGAGTTGCTAGTATTCATATTTACCCACCATTATTTTGTTCTACCCACGTACTGTAGGTAACCATTACTGAGTACCCTAGCAAGAAAGCAGTAGTGTTGAAAATTAAGTACGGTATATCGCAGAATGTGTTTGTTTAAAGCAGGTTCGTAACGTAGTAATTCCATCTGGAAGCATTTGGCAAGAAGTATGTTATCATCCCCCCCCTTCCTTCCCTCCCTCCCTCCCTTCCAGGTTGCAAAAACAACGATGCCAGTTCGTTGGAAATGATTTATACAGCCACTTTTCGTTCTCAAAGAGTGAATAATTCGTAAAAACTATATAGCTTTTTATGTACATGAAGCCATAAAGAGTATATGAAATACATTCACATATATTTAGTAGCTCGGATTAAGAGATTTGTTATTTATAATTATCGATTTGGTATCTACGCAGTCTCTCTCTCTCTCTCTCTCTCTCTCTCTCTCTCTCTCTCTCTCCATGATATATGTGGAATATATACATTTGACATACTGTGGCTTAAAACCAGCATAAAACCTAAGCCTTACCAACGGTAATTTAAAAGACAACTGGCAAGGCATTGTCAGTACTAATATATAGGCATGTGTCTCTTCCTACTGAAGTAATTAGCCTTTTTGTTCGATACCGAGTATTTTTCAGGATGTGGGTATTAAACAGAAATTTGGCTAACTCGACACGAAAGCTGCAGAGTAAGATGTCGAAGTTAAGGAAATGAAGCTTGCATAGTAACATTTAGTCAATACCGGTAGCAGTACCAATAAACATCCGGTATCATTTATAACATGATGATATCCATGTATCCTAATAAATGTCACTATTAGAGTATATTGTGTCTATTTGTAAATCATGTACCTTTAAATATGAGAGGGGAGAGGTTAAACAATCATTTGAATTGAGGAAATGTGTGTGGGGAACAGAGCTGTGTAAAGGAAGCAAGGTGGGAGGGGTGGGTATGGAGGATGACAGAGAGCTGCACCTCACCGCAACTTGAGGCCTCCCTCTTAGGTCCCAAGGGAGATGGTGGGTGGGGAAAAATGGGGGGAGTGCCCTGTCTCAAGCGTGACGTCAGTAAATCTGCGTAGTGGAAAGGTGTGAGAAGACCCTATATGTATATCGGTCTTGGGATACATTATTAACCAGGAAAAGTAGTCCCAGGACAGATTCTCAAAGGACCCCTTAGTTTACTGGTTAAACATTAATTATTATTAACCAGGGAACGTGGTCCCAGGACAGAATCTCAAAGGACCCTTATAGTTTACTGGTTAAACCTAACTCGACACTTACGATTAAATTGGCAAGCTGAAAACCCCTATGCAATCTGGGGCAGGTCACATTTTAACACCCAACGTGGGTGTGGACACTCATGTGGATAATGTGCATTCTCTGGGAATCCTCAGAGAGGCCCACAGCTAGAGACACCACAAGGTAATTCAAACACAGCCTCGGATTGTCTCTACGGGGGTCTTGAACTTTCCCCTTAATCTACGGTACATATGTATGTACAGGCCTTGGACATAATGTGTCCTGTGGGGCCAACGGGCGAGACGTCAGGTCTGCACCCACATCACCACTGCCCTCTCAACTGACTCGGAGATTATGGGCATGGATTTAAATGGCACAGGAAGGACATTTCCCTGAATGGTGGTACGTTGACACACATTGCAGGAACGCACAAAGCTATCTATTTCTTGTCCTATTCCTAGTCAGAAAAAGTCAGCATGGATACTGCCCTGGGTTTTCCTTTTGCCCATGTGACCTCCTGAGGCTGAACAATGACCCCATTCTAACACTGTTTGGCGATACTTAGCGGGAAAGACAAACTGCAGTCGAACCTCACCCTGGGGTGTTTGTGACTCACAGTAGAGGCGTCCTTGTTTACGAAGGAACCTGGTTTGACCTCCCTGTGAATACTTTATCACTATACCCTTTTGTTTTTTCCACGCAGCAACAAGTGTCAGATCAGACTGCTGTTCTTGGACAACATCTTGGCTACAAATCAGATCTTTCAGCGATGCAATGGTCACTGACGTGACACAGTTTGAAGCCTTGGCCATGGCTCATGTTACTGCAGCCGAAGTCTGAGTAGCGTCATCTATGGTGCAACTATACTTGGCACTTGAAATGTTGCCTATAATAGGGTCAAACAAAGGTCCTGGCATGACAACTGCAAGTGTCGTACCAGTGTAAAATGGAGATGTAACCTGGAGCTTTGTCAGTTGGTAAATTATCTAGGATGGATTTTAAGTATCTTGTATGTATTCTAAAAGTGGACCAATTTTAGTAGAATAATTTTATGGTAATCAGTTGAAAAGCAATTCTGTAGCTGAATTTGAAGGAGCAAAGACGTGTAGATGGTTTGGCATGTGACAAGGCGCCAACATTCCAGAGGACTGAATGATGTACGAATGAAGATGATGGCTCATTCTATTAGGCATGCTGTTCTCCCAGTATCGAATATAGGTATTCCGTCCTTATTTATCCAACCTCATTCTATTTCTAAGTGGGGAAAGCGTTTGGGTGAATTATTACATTTTACTATTTTTGTGTTTCTTTCAGGAGTGCTCATATTAGTACCCCTCTGAACCTGCAGCTGATAATATCCCGGAACTTTGCTAAAGTAGATGGCACTTCCCCCTTGTATCTAGGCAAGGAAACCTTGATACATGGTTCGGTAGCCTGGCCAGTGCCTCATGATGCTCCCTACACACCTCAGATTGATAAATGTCTGAGAATTATATCGCAGGTCGGTATGACAATGTAATTTTT